>NC_052311.1:50292566-50592566 GCF_016432855.1 Salvelinus namaycush
GAGTGTATGAGTCTTTGCGGGTTAGCGCAGTGTTGTCCAATCGGTGCTGTTTAGGGTTTGAAGCCGTCAGCGTTGCTCTGTCAGGTCAGCACCTGCATCCATTTTCCCCTCCTCTCCCATCCTCCGTTCCGCAGCCGCAGCCTGCTCCGGAGCTCTCCTCTCCTCAAATGATCCCCTGCTTTCCGTTCCTTGTCCTGTTTTTTTAATCCGTTCTGCATCCTCTGCCTGAGCTCTGTCTCCCTGCTTGCGGCAGGGCTCTTCTGTGTCCCAGCTGCATATGTGCGTCTCTCTCCTGCCTACCGGTTCTCTCCCTTCTCTCTTTAATCAGCATGTTAATAAGAAAGGTAACTAATCAATACATTCAATGGCCTGGCCTGGCGATTGATACTATCTCAAACACCCCCCCCCCCCCCCCCACTCTCCCCAGCCAAACACACACACACACAAACACACAGAGTTCAAGCACTCTTGCGACAGGGGCTCTCTGTGGTAATTGTAATAAATTATAATTTTCCAAATGTTTGGGGCAAATTTGTCACATCAATCTAATTACACAGAGTGAAGGGCTGACTTTTCTTTCTCACTCTTTCTTTTTTCTCTTCCCTATCAGTGAACTTCACATTTGGATGTTCATACTGTGGCTTTTAACCTATATTCTTCCTTTTTTGTAGGCTAGTACTGTAGTGTTGTTTCAGTTATTCGGGCTGGGAGGCCTACAGAATCCTCAGGGCAGAAAAAGGTTGGTCTCAGAAGGGATACAAATGTTTAAGGGAAAATATACTCATACAGCTCAGGGCTTTTAAAAAAGAGGAAAGAACATCCTGCCTTCTACCAAAGCAAATGCATAAACACATTCCCACCCCCCAATATTATTAATAGAAAGAAAAACTTCCAAACCGTCCTCAGGATATGGACTCAAACACAGAAATAAAACATGTCTCTGCAACTACTGAGGCTCACATGAGAGACATGGCAGAAGATAAAGGGAAAGGCTTCATGTAGGGAGGAGGCAATGCTACATTGGCAACTCTACAGTACAAGGTGGCCTTTTATGGCTGACAGTATGGGCTTATCCCCGTGACCTTAACCCAATGTGGTTTTGCCTTCTGGTAACTTCACTGCCAAGGCCAGAATGGTGTAGATCCATTTACATCTGTCTGTGAGTTGAAATGTTTCCGTTGTTTCCCCTCCGTATCATTTTACCCTCTCACGATGTGCAATCAATAAGAAAAAAGCTGCAATGCTACCTATTGTATGAATTATTACTGACAATGTGTTCTGAATCTATTGTAAATATTTTATTATGATTGAGTCAAGATAATAACTATATTATTAGTCGGGGTAACATGTATTTATACCGTACAATGTATTTTAGAGCTTAGAGTTTTTAATTATTAAATTACCTGCCAAAATGGTCTCATCTTATTTATTTTTTTACCATTTTGGAACAGAATTTAGGTATTGTAAAATCCCACTTCAGATTGTTGTGTTATGTGGGTGGAGGGTGATTGTTATTACATTGGTTTAGAAACACCACAAAGGAAATTGAAGCCTAATATTGTCCCCATAATGTTTATACATTTTGTGTGCATTTCTAACAAACAGTGGCCACTGTTTAGTCTGGATAGAAATGCACTTACATTGTATTTGAAACATGCATGTTTGAAACCTTAAAAGGCTGAAGAGAACATATCTAAATGTTCAGTAAATACCTTCTGGTTGCTTGTACATTTGGAAAATTCTTCTTATATGAACAGTTTCCAGGTAAATGGCTGAACAACACAATCCAGGCAATGGATAGGTATCAAGCCTGCCTCAGCCATGTTTATGCAATATCCTTGTTTACAAACAACCTGCACATTCATGTCTGATCCAGAAAACTGGAAGCATCTACTTGAGAGGGGGGAGTCCATGTTGTATTGATGTACCCTAACCCATTCTGCAAATGCATTAGACCAGGGTGGCAAACCTATGCTGCATAAACACTGCAATGCGTATTCAATTGATTTGAGCCTAATGTACAGAAAGCTGTGAATATCACTGGGAGATTCCACATCTAAGGCATTCGACACCTTATATCACAAATCCATGCTTTGCAGGATACCTCTATAGCCCATATAGCCTATATCCTGTTTCATTGCATTATCTGCATGTCCGAAGCCTCCCACAGGGGCTCAGAATGACCACTGGCCCCAGTGACCCTCAGCTCTGCTGTCACCCTTCATCATCCCGTGCTCCATCTTGGATGGTGTGGTCACCTAGCAACGGAGGCCAGGGTTCGCGGCTCATGGACCAGAGGCTATTGGGATATTAATCGATACTCCTCGGCCAAACTCGGCTCATCCCCTTCCCCCCCTTATTATGGCCAAATGAGACGAGGCATTTCTCACTTTTCTACACCTCTGTTTGTGAGGATATCCTGTTACAGGACAAAAAATGTCTCTGCTTGCCAGCAGCCTTCAACGAGGATGCTTATCTATGTATCTGTCCCTTCATCCACCATCCATTTCACCAATGAATGATGGAAGGGACAAATAAAGCAAATTTGTAAGGATTTTAGTATCTTTGAATTGAGTATGGCTTTCAGTCATATAATGCTGACCGGAGATTGTTTTGGTGCAAGATCCTCTGCTATGTACAGTATGGTCAGCACAATGTTTCTGATGGCATTTAGTGCCTGCACTCCATTTTAGAGCTTTTGGATTTTCAGTTAGATTCATGAAATCGTATTAAACAACTCTCTGAAATGAACACAACGATCATTTCCAATAAAGCAGAATTAATAAATGCTAATAGGATATTGGATTCGGAAATAAAGGTGAAGCTGAGGTTTAGGCATATAGCTAGTGCTATCTAGCAATCCAGATCTGTTTAGCAGGATCCCTGTTTATTATGAAGGTCCCCAACCTTTATAATCAGGCAAGGGTCAGTCACCTTTGATCCCCTCCGACCATACTGGGAGGATGGGCAAAATTCGATCACCTTAAACAGTTTAAGACAGAAGGGCAGAGAAGGGGAGGACGATGAAAGGTTGGGGGGAGGGAGTAGGAGGAGGAGAGGGAGGTGGTGTAACAAACCAGTGCTAATCTGTTCCCTGATCAGAGCCATCAGACTGAATGGGGAGACTAAAGTAGATCTGGTAGTCCATCTGTGCTGATTTACCTCCATTGTCTTCCACACTAAAAGGAGGAGCACCATTTTTTGCCATTCCTGTACAAATGATTTCCCAAGGATTCAGAGATTTCACCCTAAAATCACTGCAGCCGATTTTGAACATTTTGATATGGTTCTGATCATATTTATGTCTTACATGTGGGATACATGTGTGACAGAACATAAACTATCTTCGCATAGTAATAGTTGTAGTACTGAAAGCACCAAAGCATTTTATTAGACTGCAGAGGCACACACCGAGGCAGCTGTGGCGGTAGCCATCTTTTGGAGATTCTCTACAGATCAGGCAAACAGCTTTCGTAACTTTTGTTGGTCATCCCGATAAGAGGATGCCGCGTACACACAGATGGCTGTCCAGCGCGTGGCTGGAGGTGGGCCGTGAAATGACCCCCCCCAGCTGGACACTGTGGACAGGTCACTGATCTCCAATCCCTTCCTTTTGAGCCAGCTGCCAGCAGGCCATGCTAATGGTGAACCCCTCCCCCTCAGAGGCCAGGCCACAGGGAGTGTCCAGCTGCACCCCACTCCCCGGCCTTTCACTGGACACCATAGAGCCTGGGGGGGGGGTGGGGGCAGGGGTGGAGGCCCACAGGAGAGGCAGATGAGTGCAACAGCCACAAGGATGAAGCATGGAGGCATGACAAGAGAAGAGAAAATAACATTTTAACCATAAAACTGAGTCGCCCCCTCTGGAAACTGGTGAGACAGTATGTGTTTGTGTGAGAGTGCGACTCCCATTGTCCCTGTTCAATGTCCAGTTGAGGATAGAATGGTGGATGATACAGAATGGATGGAGGAGCTCTGGAGAAGGCATTGGCTCAGCAACACATTACATTTGGATGTGTCTGATGCTAATGTGATGCTCTTACGGACAGTACTGTTTCCAGTTCGATGACTTGGCATGGGCCCATCCTGCACAGGGGGTGGTAGCTCTACTGAGCTGGAGCCTGGCTGCCTACTGAGAGAAGGCTTTTGGGTTTGGTTGCCTGGAGTAATGTCGATAAATCAATAGGACACACGTCACTGCGGGCCTGAGAAGCCACATGAAACTGCCATTGATCGGCATAAAGTGTAGCGGTGGGGAGGAGGGTTGGGGGGGCTAAACCAAGGTGTTGGGATGGGAGGTACGAGGAGTCGAGAACCCGACCTCCACATTGAAGGCCCGGGTCAAATGTCAGGGCAGTGGCCAGTAGCCCTTGAACAACACTGGAGAGCCACGTGCCCATCAACACCACTATGTCACAGCTTACAAAACAGGAACAGCCTCCATCTCAGCAATACACTGCAATGGTGCACTCTGACACATTACTTGACTGACTGGCCCTGTACAATACAAATATAGCTTATAATGTCACATTGTAGCTGTTTTCACTGAAATAGATCATGTAATAGTGTTAGGAAATACTTAATCATGTAGGAATTTTCATGTGATTTAATTGTGTTTAATTTTAGTGAATGGAAAGCTTCATCAACTTAAACCAAACTAGATTGAAGGAAAATCTTAAAAAAGGCACTCAATATACAGAACATGGTTTTCCATAACCACTGTTTCCTACGACTCAATGTCCATGACCGCAGCATTGTACACCAGATCCACTGTAGCAAGTCCCCACAACCAATTCCCTTCTCCTCCTGCATTTTCAGCAGTAGTTTCGATTGCCGATCAATACAACAACACATGATCAACACAGGCCAGATCATGATATCCATCCCCCTCACTTAGGGAGGACCAGTGGAGCACCAGGAGCCAATGAGTCCCTTGTTTAAAGTGTGATAAGTTCAATGCACACTGCAGACAGACAAGAGTATGTCTGGTGTCAAGTTCTCTTGACATTCTGTCTGGCTCTGGTGCAGCGTTGTGATCTTCAGTGCTGACCAAGAGGAAAGCGTAGGCAATCCCTCAACCACTCCCTCCCTCTCTCATCCAATTTCTCTTTGCTCTCTGGCCTTGCCCCTACATTTGCTCATGGTGAGCTAATGGCCAGCACATTGATCATGCTTGTTCGACCTCCAAATTGAGGTCAACCACGAAAGAAGCCCTCTCCAATGTCAGGAAACAACTGCTGATTTCAACAGTAATATGTGCATTATTGGCTTTTCTGAAATAATTTAATGTATTTTCTTTTTTTTCTATTGCCACATGAAACGCCTATTGTTAAATATCTGTATCATGAATATTTTTTTATTTAGGCCTACTCAAAGTTATTACACATTGTATAATGTCTTTAAAAGTGGAATATATATATCCAACATCGTTGCATTCATTTCCCGGGCACTTTCATTATCACCATAGGTACATGAAATAGGCAGGTGTAAATAAATACATGGCAGCCTCTGTCCTTGCTCTACGAGTTTCCATGGAAACGGCTGATAGAGTATCTTATCGATCGCGGTGTCCAGTCTGAATTGTGTAGCCTCCTGAACCGACTTTTTTTCTGCAGTGATGGGCGTGGATCAATATCCCGATATTGTATGCTTTTTCGCCTTCCGTCCTCCATAATAGCAAAAGATAGAACAAATAATTGGAAAATGTCAGAGATACTATTTCTAGAAAAGTCTAATGATCAACTGAAATGCTTTAATTGACATTAAAACGAGCATTTAAATGTATTTTATCCAAAAATGTGACGGATGCTCTTGTATGGCGCGCGCATGTTTTGGGGGCAGAATAATGGTCGCGCAGCCCTCAACATTCTGTCACAGCCACTCCATAATCACCCATTTCCTTTAGTCTCAATATTTACGCATAGCCTACAGTCAGGGTGCATTCACCCAAATTTGTATCCATTTACCCAAATCGTCTCTCTATAGTCGAATGAGTATATTTAACCAACTGCTAAATAAAAGTCTATTCATCTCTTCTAAACGTAATGGCGTGAGAGGAGCCGCAGCGGACCTGGGGGAGCTCGTTTAAATCTCGCCTGAGGGATCCCCCCAGCCAGGGGTCATGGTTGAAGTCATGGAGCATCGGATTTAAAGGTGGGCGCTCCTCAAGGTGTCTCTGTCGCCCCGAGGCACGGTCATCACAATTCCTAGATAGGTGGAAATGGAAGTGCAGAGTGGACAAAGGCTTTTGAACACTTCTGGAAATGTTAGCCAATGAGCTTGGTGATGGTCAACCACCTTCAATAAAAACACCTTGCCCTTACCAATACACTATAGCCTTGTACTGTTTCACAATTCATCTTGTCTCCAAACCAACATTCTTCCAGGACCTATTGATATGGGGGGCAAATTATTATTGTAGTGTCGATTTCATTCAGTGCGAGGCTACTAATTATTAACAGACAGATATAATATTAGACTTTGAAAAAGAGCGTAAAATAATATGGCCTAATTTACTTCCAGCATGTCATGTAGTCAGTGAGAGTGTGTTATGGATGTCCATGTTTACAAAAAAAGGGAACATGGAATGCATAGAAGCAGACTGAAGGGGGTTTGTAAGTGGACTGGTGTCATGCTGCTTATTTTTTGTAGTCCAGCACCAACCTGATATATATACAGTCTTTCCCCACACAGAGATGTCAATATGTTTGGTCTTCACTGGGTGGAATGCGCCCTCAGGCTCCCATATGAAATTAGCTGACCATTCCCATGTTGGTTCCTTTCATGCCCCCTCTTAATGCTGTGTATACTATTGTATCAATAATTCAGCCACAATCTAGTTGTAGTTGTGCCACATGTTTCAGGTCAATTGTAATGGTTAGATTGCACTGTATGCCTGATATACTCTATATAGAACTTTTGTGACCAAGCCATATCTTAGAAAAAAGGAGCTAAGTAGAACCATACAGGGTTCTTCGGTTTGTCCCCATAGGGGAACCCTTTTTGGTCCTACTTATAACCTTCTATGTAGGGTACTTCATAGAACCCTCTATGAATGGTTCCACCTTTCTTAGTAGCCTTTAAAATGAAACAGTTTCTGACAATACCTTACATATATCATAAGGCCTTTCATTGAGGGACTAGGTAAACCCTAACACAGTGGTGTTATGAAACTCATGGTTTACAGGCCACATCTGGACTGCAAGTCACATCACTACATTTTTTACATTTGAGTAATTTAGCAGACACTCTTATCCAGAGAGACTCACCGTAGCGAGTGCATACATTTTCATACTTAAAAAAAAGATTTAATGCTGGTTACCCAAAGGGTATTGAAGCCACAACCCTGTTTTTTCAAGCACCATGCTCTAACAACTGAGCCACACAGGACCATTGTGCTGGCTTGCAAAGTGATGTCTAATTCGTATTGGAATCCAGCCAGTGAGGATATCCAACAACTTGAACATTTAATCACCCGCAACCTGCATTCAGAATGACTGCCAAGGTAGGGAAGATTGATAAAAGAGACTAATTAAACCATCTCAACTGGAACAACCATCTCAGTAATGGGTGCATTCAATTCAATTACTAACAGATTTGATTAGTTTAGAAAAGTGTATCTTATTTATCTTTGTGTAGCATAAGATCAATCAATCAATCAATGTACATGCAAAAACACAGATATTGAAACAAACAATTCTAAAAATCAACCTGCTATAGAGCATGCTGGGAACAGAGTAAAAATGACCCAATCACTCTCACCTTTGGTTGTTAACACCAACACTCAGGATATTTAAAACGGAAATATCTTATTCACATAAGTATTCAGACCCTTTACCATGAGACTCGAAATTGAGCTCTGGTGCATCCTGTTTCCATTGATCATCCTTGATATGTTTCTACAACTTGATTGGAGTCCACCTGTGGTAAATTCAATTGATTGGACATGATTTGGAAAGGCACACAACTGTCTATATACAGTCCGACAGTTGACAGTGCATGTCAGAGCAAAAACCAAGCCATGAGGTCGAAGGAATTGTCTGTAGAGCTTTGAAACATGATTGTGTCGAGACACAGATCTGGGCAGGGGTACCAACAAATGTCTGCAGCATTGAAGATCCCCAAGAAATTGAAGATCCCCAAGAACACAGTGGCCTCCATCTTAAATGGAAGAAGTTTGGAATCACAAAGACTCTTCCTAGAGCTGGCCAAACTGAGCAATCGGGGGAGAAGGGCCTTGGTCAGGGAGGTGACCAAGAACCTGATCGTCACTCTGTCAGAGATCTAGAGTTCCTATTTGCAGATTGGACAACCATCTCTGCAGCACTCCACCAATCAGGCCTTTACGGTAGAGTGGCCATACTGAAGCCACTCCTCAGTATAAGGTACATGACAGCCCGCTTGGAGATTGCCAAAAGGCACCTAAAGACTCTCAGACCATGAGAAACAAGATTCTCTGGTCTGATGAAACCAAGATTGAACACTTTGGCCTGAATGCCAAGCGTCACATCTGGAGGAAACCTGGCACCATCCCTACGGTGAAGCATGGCGGTGGCAGCATCATGCTGTGGGGATGTTTTTTAGGGACTGGAAGACTAGTCAGGATCGAGGCAAAGATGAACGGAGCAAAGTACAGCGAGATCCTTGAAGAAAACCTGCTCCAGAGTACTCAGGACCTCAGACTGGGGCAAAAGTTCACCTTCCAACAGGAGACCAACTCTAAGCACACAGCCAAGACAATGCAGGAAGGGCTTCGGGACAAGTCTCTGAATGTTCTTGAGTGGCCCAGCCAGACTCCCCATCTAGCCTGACAGAGCTTGAGAGGATCTGCATAGAAGAATGGGAGAAACTCCCCAAATATAGGTGTGCTAAGCTTGTAGCGTCATACCCAAGAAGACTCGAGGCTGTAATCGCTGCCGAAGGTGCTTCAACAAAGTTCTGAGTAAAGGGTCTGAAAACGTATATATAAATGTGACATTTTTTAAAATATAAAAAAAAAAAAAAAATTGCAAACATTTCTAAAAACCTGTTTTTGCTTTGTCATTATGTGGTATTGTGTGTAGATTGATGAGAATAAAAAAATAACAATTTAATAAATTTTAGAATAGAGCTGAAACATAACAAAATGTGGAAAAATTCAAAGGGTCTGAAAACTTTCCGAAGGCACTGTAGGTACAGTTTAAAACATTCTCATACCTATCCTTTTCATAAACTTTAAAGCGTTAAAGTTTAAACATTGAGATAAACACTAATGCTTAGGCACAATTTAAAATTTAAAATTAAAGAATACATGAAAACGTATTCAGATTCAAAAGGGTTCTAGGTGGAACCCTTCTTGCCTTCCAAAGAATCCTTCTTCCAAAGGCGGTTCTTAGGATGAGAAAGGTTCTAGGTTGAACCCTTTGCCTTACAAAGAACCATCCAAAAAGGGTTCTTCAGATGAAAAGGGATCTTGGTAGAACCCTATCCCTCTGCAAATAACCCTTTACAAAACCTTTTTTATAAGTGTATAAGCTTCACGCTAAAGTGGCTTGTCAAATTCATCATATTGTAGGCCTTCTGTGCTTTGTGACACGGTTCTGACACCAAGTAGCTGAGCCTGAGGTCCATGCTCCACCAAGGAACAAAAGTAGGAGTGTGTGTCATATGAACACACTTAACTGGGGATGTATCCACTATCCACAGGACTGGTGGGTCCAGACAGGTCTCAGGGGTTCTTCCTATGCCGTCTCCATTGCTGTGTTGGATACTTGCCGTTATCTGGGTGGCTAGCTCAGCCCCGGGTGGTTACTGTTAGCACCACACACTACAACAGAAATGGAAATCACTGTAGTGTTTGTGCGTGCTGGATGGGAGGAGGGAGCAAGAGGAGGAAAGTGTCTGCCCTCACATCCCGCTGAGATGAAAACCCTTCAGCCTGGAGAGGAGGAAACACTACCAGGGCAGAAGTCAGCCTCCCCGGGCCCCGGCATGTGGGAGAGAAGGAGAATCAAGGAGTCAAACTTTTCTCTCCCTCCAGCAGATTGTGTGTGAGAGCTGTCAAAGTGAGAACCTGGTGCTAAACTTCAGCTGCTCAACTTCATTTGTACATGTAAACGGAACTTCCTGAACATATTACAGTTTACTATAGAATACTACAGTACTTACTAAAGAATTCTGTATTAAACTGTAGTATACTGTACAATACTATACTACACACTACTATCCCTCGATCATGTATAGTACTTAGTATAGAATTTGTAGTATACTGTAGAATACTATAGTAAACACTACAGTATTATCCACAAAAAAACACTGTAATAAATACTGCAGAAATGTCAGCAAAAACACTACAGTCCTCAAAAACGTTTTTTTTTAAACTATAGTAAATACTACAGTATTTCATTTGCATATACCCTGCCCATTCCCCTCGCCCATAACCCAATTTTCACCACCCATATATTGTGTTCCCTACAGGTTATAGAAAAGAGCAGAATCTCTGAACTACCCTTTCAGAACCCAGTCCTACCTACTTACAGGTTATGGAATTTTTCTCCAGTAGGTTTCCTCAAGGAGAAAGCCTCCACTTCTATATCAAAGATAATAAAAAGCAAAAATAGTTTTACAGTAATGTCCCCCAAAACACTACAGTAAATACTACAGTATACCGTACGGAAGTCCACAAAAACACTATAGAAAATACTACTGTATACTACAGTCCGCAAAAGCACTACAGTCGTTACTTAAGCAATCAGGCCTGAGGGTGTGTGGTATATGGCCAATATAGCACCGCTAAGGGCTGTTCTTAAGCACGACGCAACGTGGAGAGCCTGGACACAGCCCTTAACTGTAGTATATTGGCCATATATCACAAACCCTTGAGGTGCCTTATTGCTATTATAAACTGTTTACCAATGTAATTCGAGCAGTAAAAATTACTGTTTTGTCATACCTGTGGTATAAGGTCTGATATACCACAGCTGACAGCCAATCAGCATTCAGGATCGAACCACTCAGTTTATAATATAGTATATACAACTATTTTTTTCACGATAGTGTTTATACTATAGTAAACTGTAAATACTACAGTATACTACAATAAATACAAAAAAAAGTCAGCAAAAACATTCCTACTATAGCATACAATATAGTTTTTTTTCATGTGGGATGTACTGTAGGTCCAGTTTTCTACTGTTATGCATAAAAGAAGACGTAGCCTACACCTTCAAGGGCCTTACTGTGTGTTAGATCTGTGCTGGCCCTGTTGTCGTGGCTCTATAAAACTTGTATAAGGGATGTCGTCCAAGTCATCTGACCATCAGCATGCGTTCTCCTGCCTAGCCTTGGGTACTGTAGGTACGGCAGTCAGTAGTTATTCATCATCCGTAATGTTAACGATTACAGCATGTCGATAGCAAACCCAGGAGTTAAATGAGTTTGTGCACTCAGCTACGCCTGAGCTTGCAGTTCAAGGTCATTCCCTTGATCCTGACAGAGGGATGATTCTCGGCTATGTTAGAAGCACACACATCTCGCCCAAGGTCAAGTGTGCCACTATTTAGAACAAATAGATACATAAAACACTCAATCTTGTGAGTGGGTAAAGAGTGGGCTCAGACCTTGACCAGGGTGAAGTCACCAGCCCATCATATATTTTGTCCGTTGCTTGTATTTCAAGTTGAAGTTGGTCTCATCAGTTAGCCTTTTAGATTTCCAAGTCGGGTTGAATGTAATTCAATGGAAAAGTTTGCATAGATTTTTGTCACGTTTAAGGACATGCTAGATTGCAATGTGCAGAGAGATCTCAAAGGCTCCAGGTGACATATAGAGAATTTTTCATGCACCTGCTGACCAAATATACATCCGATTTCCTTAAAGCTTTTCAGCAAAACGTACCATGACCAAGACTGCTTTTTCATAAGGCTTAAAGCATTGTGTTTGACCAAGTTGGACAGGCAGTTCACGTGGCGAGAGGATACACTTGATTTGGAGTTAGTTAGCAGCTCATGCCTATCGTAATGGACAATGGTGAGGGCAAGTGTCTCTCCCTCCCTCCCCTTTCTCTCCTGGCGTGTTCCCCCCAGAGACACGAGCCTGGCCGGGCGCTCTGATGACCAAGCGTGACATTTAAACCCCTGCCCTCCGGTGGCTTTGGGGGAGGGTGAGGTCCATCTGAGCACAGAGAAAAGGGGTACAAGGCAGAAGCTCTCCCTTCAATCTGCCCTCCTCCTCCCTCCCACTCCCTCAGAAATCCTCAGTGTCAGAACTCAGCCATTGTAAGTGTCCTGAACTGAAGAAAGGGCCTTTGGTAAACAATTCAGCTGTCTACTCGGATCACAATGGAAGCACATCCCATTGCTTTGAGCATCTGTTTCAAGTAGGTAACACTACTGCTCAACACTGACCATATACACATACTAAATCTCAGAATCTGTTCTCCCTGGAAACACCTGCTCACATGGAATCTTATTTAACTTATTTTATGCAAATCAAATAGGAATAGGCTATCACTCTGCATACAGTGCTTTCTATAGTACTACAAAGCAAATCATTTTAGAGTTTTATTTGTGATTAAAATGTAGTGCAGTTGGAAGTGAATACAGTAGAGAAAGAAAGAAACCTGTTTATTGGTGCAAGTACATGGAAGTATTTGTCAAGTCACATAGGTCTACAGATACTGCATCCTTTATCATCTAGGCCTGAATCTCATCACATTCTGCAGCAACCTATCGCCCCCTTGTGGTCGTTTTCAAAACTACCAAATTGCAAATTACGGTATAGTATGTTTTTTATATACTTGTGTAATACATATTATTTATACTAGTTCAGAGGTATTCAGTGTGTTTTCCTCTAATTTAGTTTACGGCTCCCCTATTGTTTATTTTTTGCAGACTTTAATCAATATATATCAGGTGTTCCCTCAAATTGTTGTTATTGTTCATAGTCATGCTTAGATACCATGTCATCTATATTCCGAGGAGACTCCCCCAGATTCCTTTTACCTTACAGCAAAGGGTTAACATCAGCCACGATGCTCTGCTGAAGAACCGCTAATCAGCTAGGAAACATTTGCTGCCCTTCTGGCAAGGTCAAAGGGGTCACAGTCCCTGGCTGAATGTCCAGTCCTCTCCCCCGCTTGCCTCTAAACCCTAACCACCTCTGGAGCCCACAGGCCCTGCAGGCATAATCACAGCACCCCCTACATGCAGCCTGAGTGTCTTTCTAATCTAAGGCTCAGGGATGGGCCAGTCCATCCGTCTATCAGTCTGTCTGTTTGTCTGACAGGGCTTCCCTCCTCATCACACGAACCGCCTCGGCCGGCTCATATTGACTCAGAGACCTGGGCCTTGGCTCCACATAGGGGGTGAGACGGCCTCTGAAACCAGCCTCATGTTTGACCAGCTGATTGATTTGTTAACACTTGCCATTCGATGTGTGTCCCTGAATTTAATTTCAGAATTCATTTCTTGAGACGTGTGTAGTACAGGCATAATGTTTGAGGGATAGCGGGTGGAGGTAAGTAGCATTGCAATTCAGATGTTGTCTGCTGATGTTGGCGTGTCGTTTTTGATTAATTTGTGCACTTTACCTCATTGGAGTAGGCTAGAAGAGCTTCAATCATACTGTATTTTCTCTGATGTATTACACACCTGATATACACTGCAATTCAGCTTTTAGACACTAATGTGTACAAGAGCAAATAAACCTTACTAGAAACTACACATGTTAAAAGTGTAGCTGCATTTTAAGTCCCATCAATGTCGTCAAGTAGCCAGTTGCCAATAATTACTAAGCAGTGGAGGCTGGTGAGGGGATAGTAATGGCTGGAATAGAGTGGCTGGAATGAAACACGTTTCCATGGTACTGTAACTACAATATAGTATAACATGACTAGAGAGATACTTTCTTACTGTCTTTTTATGACAGTGGGCTGTCGATATAATAAAAATGGTTGAAAAATGCTTTTCACAGCTCATAAAGATTGTCAATTTGCTGCTGAGTGGGTATTGTCAAAGGCGCAGAGGGCATTGCACTAGATTTTTCAGTCCATTCCACTTTCCACTTGAATGTTATCTCCAGTGCCTATAAAAAACAAGAGACAATGAAATGAGGTTATTCTCCAGTGTCGAAGACATGCCCTGTTTGGATGTAGGAGCTGATTTGATGGACTCTCCCTCTCCCGCCAGCCGGTGTGGTGGAGAGAAGAGAGAGGGCCTGTTTGGATATGCATCACAAAGGCTTCCTGCAGTATTGATCTGCAGTGGGTTAAGGTAGTCTATCAGCAAATGTCCCTCTCTCTGGGAAAAACAACAGCTGATTAAAAGCACACAGCAGCCGGGCAGGAGGCTGCTGATGGCCGGTTATCTCAGCCCAAAGGTCAGTGTGTACAGATATAATCCACTTTCACTTAACAGCTTAATTTAAGTCACACCTCATGCTAATGCCGCCATTTGGCAGTCCCTTTGTTAAAGGTTGGCTATTATTTAACAAGAAGATGATACAGTATTGTATAGATTTTTTGGCGCTCATGCTAACAGCATCAGGTCTTGCAGACAGGAAGCTGAAGCTCTTTGATCTTGAATTGTAGCAAGAACTTGCGTTTCCTTTTTCCAACCGCGACACTAAAACAGGTGCACCCAGGTTTGTTTCTGATGGAAGCAGTTATATCTGAGGTTCAGCACTAGCGTGTAGAACTATCTGCTCTTAACCATACAGACCGAAATAAGAAACTGAGATAAGGCACTTTAATATATATTTTAATATCAAATAACTTACAACTGGAGGGTACTGTATATTGATACTTTATTTAACAATATAAAATATAAACACAATTTTGCACAGTATAAAGTTTATGGTAATCATAAGACAAAAAAAGAAGGAATTCTCACAATAAAAATGTCATCCTTTGAAATAAATAAAACTGTGAGTTTCGCACTTCACAGACCCTAATATACAATTGTAGAAAATACATTTTTCCCAGTCTCCATATCACACACTAGCATGTAACTCAACAATGGAAACAAAAGTATAAACATAAACAAGGTGGATTTGAAATAACCATTTCCTTTATCCTTTCCATTGTAGCAACAGAATGCAGAGGTACTATTGTGGTGTTGGCGGTGGGCACTACACCTTTTCCTTTAAAACAACTAAAAGGCCTAGATGCCATCCAAATTAGAACATCAGTTCTTGTTTTGACAGATATCTTATAGGTAAGGTGGGGAGGTCAGAGGTCAGTAGCGTTCCTTGGGTTCGCTGAACTTACGTTTTTTCGGCACAGAGGCCTGGACATCCTGACTGCAGGGGAACTCGAACTGCGATATCTGCTAATCAGAGAGTGACAGACAGTTTACTAACTAATGCAAGACTCTAAAATTAATAATGATTGCCAAACAATATTCTGTATACATCTAGATGGGATGGACTGAATGAGTCATATTGACTTGTTAAAAAAACATGTAGGTTTTATCTTTAAAAGACAATTTGCACATTATCACTCCTTCCATGAGTAAGACTGGGGGCTGAAATCTATGATGCTCGAGGGGGCGTGTCTCCCACCATTTTGTCTTCGATGGGAGAGGGCTTCTTCTTGTTGACGCTGTGCACCTCAGTCTCAGCCTTTCTCTCCTGCACACACACACACACACACACACACACACACACACACACACACACACACACACACACACACACACACACACACACACACACACACACACACACACACACACACACACACACACACACACACACACACACACACACACGCACAGAACAAAGACAGTAAATCGCAGACTGCAGGGAAGTGCTTATGAAGCTAGTCAGATACACTAGTCCCATAGATATACATCCTCCGTGGTCATTTTTACATGACGTTATACAAAGATGTCTTCCATTTGAACAGAACCAGTAGGAGTTAGATAGGGTTGTGATAGGGTTTGAGGGGCACTGACCAGGGTGGACCTGGTGACGCGTCCGCTCCTGGTCCTCTTAATGACCACTTCCAGGTCAGATGTCCTCTTTCCCAAAGTGTCCATCTGAGACAGACAGGTCAATCAAACCACAGACCGTTACCTTCACAACTGAAGCAGCCCCTATATTACTTTATATTCCTACAGTACTATCCCACCAATGTATTTGTATTGTTCTGTATTTGCAGTTGGTTGATACAAGGCCTATCTTAGTCGTGACTATGCAGAATGTACATTTTGCTGTTATTTTACCTGAGAGTTCTCTGTGCTCTCCTCACACACCTCCATCTTCTCCTGGCAGTTCACCTGGACCTCTTTGAGCATCAAACACGATGAAAACACAATAAAACAAAACATGGATTTCAGACCGCATTTGACTTCTTAAAAGAGAAAAAATGTTCAGCGAAACTTCTTTATACTAAGTTTTGAGAGAGGAGGTCCTACCGGAATTGTCCAAGTAAACGTCGTTGTCCGGATTTTCCATTACTTTTATCATGCGGGTCTGAAAGTAGAAACCCCATTATTAAAAATGTTATATACTGTAGATATATCCCATGGGATAGAGACAGCAATGCCCCCTACTGGGTTAAAACAATAGCGCCCTGCCATAGGCACCCAGTCAAATTAGCCTAGATTTATGTCAGCCTCAGTTCTCACCTGCTGACCGCTGATCTTGGTCACTGTCCCCCCCTCCTCCATCTTCAGCTCCCACTTGTCCCTCACGCAGATGGGCTGCTCGTCATCAACCTACAGAGAAAAGGGGACAGCTGTTAATCAACGTGTCACTCACTAGTCTGGTTGACATTACTCTGACTCTTTAGTTATTTCCCCCCTTTCCTTCATTCCTTCATACCTGCTCCAGCCTTTCTCTCTCTGTGGTCATGTCCACCTTCAGGGTGTGGAAGGGAGTGACCACCTCGCCCATGGTCAGGTTGACGGGCTCCTTCTCAAACTGCATGCTATCGCTGTCCCCCTCCATGAAGCCTGGGGGCTGGTAGTCCTGGGGAGTGACTGAGATATATACACACACACACACACACACTTGTTATACCCTATGAAAGTTCAATTTTACTTCCGTACTCCGTCCGGGTTTAGTAGGCTAAGAATGGGTTTCAAATGTTGATGTCAAATTCATAAAAACTGGGTAATTTAAGATATATTTATCGTATATATGCCAGTTTTCAATGTATTTGACGCTCAAGAAGCACGAAGCTGAAAAGTTTCATTTGAACTACACACATGAACTACAAATCAAAAGGCAGTGGTTGGCAACGTTCAGTGAAAAACACTCCCAGCCTAATCTAATATAAAACACATCAAACAGCCTGCAACTAACAGGTTGTTACCTTCCTGTAAGTCCTCAGCTCAAGCAGGCATGCTCCAGCATGCTAACAACACTGCAGGAGATGTAGTTCAAATGAGACTTTTCTAACTTTTGTAATGTCTTACTTATTGAGCGTCAAATATTTTTGATAAAAGGCACCGGGTATGAGCAAATCAATACACAATTATAAACTGGGGGGTTCGAGCCCTGAATGCTGATTGGCTGAAAGCCATAGTATAGCAGACCATATACCATGGGTATGACAACACATTTATTTTTTACTGCTCTAATTAAGTTGGTAACCAGTTTATAATAGCATTAAGGCACCTCTGGGTTGTGCTAGGACACTACCCGTAGCTGTGGTATATTGGCCATATACAGTACCACACCACCTCGGGCCTTATTGCTTAAATATACGCTGAGTATACAAAACACCTGCTCTTTCCATGACATAGACTGACCAGGTGAAAGCTATGATCCCTTATTGATGTCATTTGTTAAATCCACTTCAATCAGTGTAGAAGAAGGGAAGGTGACAGGTTAAAGGATTTTGAAGCCTTGAGACAATTGAGACATGGATTGTGTATGTGTGCGATTCAGAGGGTGAATGGGCAAGACACAAGATTGATGTGCTTTTGAACTGGACTGGATATGGTAGTAGATGCCAGGCGCACCGGTTTGAGTGTGTCAAAAACTGAAACGTAGCTGGATTTTTCACTCTCAACCGTTTCCCGTGTGTATCAAGAATGATCCACCACCCAAATGACATCCAGCCAACTTGACACAACTGTGGGAAGCATTGGAGTCAACATGGGCCAGCATCCCTGTGGAACGCTTTTGACACCTTGTAGAGTCCATGCCCCGACAAACTGAGGCTGTTCTGAGGGCTCCTAATGTTTGGTATACTCAGTGTAATTAAATTAATTTGATCATTCAAAAGACCCGGGACATGACCCCGGAACAGCGTATTGCATCACATCATCCCTTGTCTTTTAGCTTACTCTACATCATTGTGTTGTCTTTACCGTCATCGTAGTAGGAGAGTTTCATGTTAAGACAGACATTGTCTGGCAGAGGACCCAGGTTCTGCATCAGTGTGTAGAGTTTACGCACCAGGAGGATGCTGGACTTTTTTGTGCTGCTGCAAGCCATCTTTCCCAGATTCTTGCTGTTTTTGCTAAAACAAAAATAAATGTAAACATTTTTAAACAATTAAAAGTTTCTTTCTTCAATGTTTCTCAATTAAATTCTGCCATGTTATCATTATGTTATACACATTAGGGTTGAATATTTCCCCGGAATTTTACAAATGTTCCATCCCGAGAATAAATCACTTTTGTCCCGGGTAAGCCGGTATTTCCCGCCAAGACCGGATGTGTCATTCAAAAGCATTACGAAGCATATAAATAGGCCTATGTCTGGATTTTATTAGAGCTTTGATCGAAAATTCATGCCTGATGCAACCTAAACCTGATTAAATACATTTTATGAGCCCTACATTAAAGACATTTAATGAGCCCAAGCCCAAATGATTGTACCGTTATCCAATACAGCTACTTTACATTACATAAGACAGAAAAACATAAAAGCACATAGATGTAGCTAGCTATATGCTCTCTTGGGTAAATAAATGAAACAAGCTCCAGTAATCTTTTTGAGTGTGAACTGTATTACTGTACTGCATTGTATTATACTGTATTATATGAACTGGAATTACGCAGCTCGTTCAAATCATGATAAAGCAGGGAGAGAACATGCGATCCTGGTGCAGCACATGCGGTCTACAAAGTTACAAGTATAGGCTAGTGAATTTGATTGACATTTTTCATAATATCTCAAAATGTTATTAGCCTACCTCCTCTTTCTCTCTCTAGTGTTGCTTCATTCCTTCCTTGCTTTCAACAGTTAAATGTAATACGTTTTGTTGTCCTTATCTTTATCATTCTAATGACATGCTTGAATAATATAGTACTAGAATGAGATGCAAAAGGCTTTCACTTCTCTTCATGAGGATTGGATGGTTATGGGTCTGCATAAATAACTGCTATAGCCTACCGCCATCGCACATTCGCTCTTCTTTCAAACTGTAACGGTAGTCCTCCTCCTCTTCATCCGAAGAGGAGGAGCATGGATTGAACCAAGGCGCAGCGTTGTGAAATGACATAATTTTAATAAAACAAGACGGGAAAACCACGAAACGAAACCACTTGAAATAATTAACAAAATAACAAAACAAATGTAGACAAACCTGAACTATACGAACTTACATATAACACGAAGAACGCACGAACAGGGAAAATAGACTACACAAAAAAACCGATGTACCAACAAACCGAACAGTCCCGTATGGTGCGACAAACACTGACACAGGAGACAACCACCCACAACGAACACTGTGAAACAACCTACCTAAATATGACTCTCAATTAGAGGAAACGCCAAACACCTGCCTCTAATTGAGAGCCATACCAGGCAACCCTTAAACCAACATAGAAACAGAAAACATAGAATGCCCACCCAAACTCACGTCCTGACCAACTAACACATACAACAAACTAACAGAAATAGGTCAGGAACGTGACATAACCCCCCCCCTAAGGTGCGAACTCCGGGCGCACCAGCACAAAGTTTAGGGGAGGGTCTGGGTGGTCATCTGACCACGGTGGTGGCTCAGGCTCAGGACGAGGTCCCCACCCCACCATAGTCAATCCCAACTTGCTAATCCCCCTCAGAATGACCACCCCTCTCTTCCACCCACCTAATATAGGCAACACAAAATAAAGGGACAGCTCCGGGACAAGGTAGCTCAGGACATAGAGGTAGGTGAGAATAGAGAGGTAGATAGAGAGGTAGCTCAGGATAGAGAGGTAGCTCAGGATAGAGGGGCAACTCCGGACTGAAAGGCAGCTCCGGACAGAGAGACAGCTCTGGACTGAGGGGCAGTTCTGGATTAATGGCCGCTCTGGGCTGAGGGGCAGCTCATGACTGGCTGACGGCTCTGGACGCTCATGGCTGGCTGACGGCTCTGGACGCTCATGGCTGGCTGACGGCTCTGGACGCTCATGGCTGGCTGACGGCTCTGGACGCTCATGGCTGGCTGACGGCTCTGGACGCTCATGGCTGGCTGACGGCTCTGGACGCTCATGGCTGGCTGGCGGCTCTGGACGCTCATGGCTGGCTGGCGGCTCTGGCAGATCCTGTCTGGTTGGCGGCTCTGGCAGATCCTGTCTGGTTGGCGGCTCTGGCAGATCCTGTCTGGTTGGCGGCTCTGGCAGATCCTGTCTGGTTGGCGGCTCTGGCAGATCCTGTCTGGTTGGCGGCTCTGGCAGATCCTGACTGACGAATGGCTCTAGCGGCTCCTGACTGACTAACGGCTCTGACGGCTCGGGACAGACGGGCGGCTCTAATGGCTCGGGACAGACGGATGGCTCAGACGGCGCTGGGGAGACGGATGGCTCAGACGGCGCTGGGGAGACGGATGGCTCAGACGGCGCTGGGGAGACGGATGGCTCAGATGGCGCTGAGGAGACGGATGGCTCAGACGGCGCTGAGGAGACGGATGGCTCAGACGGCGCTGAGGAGACGGATGGCTCAGACTGATCCTGTCTAGCGGAAGGCTTTGGCTGCTCCTGTCTGGTGGAAGGCTCTAGCGGCTCCTGTCTGGCGGAAGGCTCTAGCGGCTCCAGTCTGGCGGAAGGCTCTGTAGGCTCATGGCAGACGGGCGGCTTTGCAGGCTCATGGCAGACGGGCGGCTTTGAAGGCTCAATACAGACGAGCAGTTCATGCGGCGCTTGGCAGACGGACAGTTCAGGCGCCGTTGGGCAGACGGCAGACTCTGGCCGGCTGAGACGCACTGTAGGCCTGGTGCGTGGTGCCGGAACTGGAGGCACCGGACTGGAGACACGCACTTCAAGCCTAGTGCGGGGAGCAGGGACAGGGCACACTGGACTCTCAAAGCGTACTATTTGCCTGGTGCGTGGTACCGGCACTGGGGGCACCGGGCTGAGTGCACGCACATCAGGACGAGTACGGGGAGAAGGAACAGTGTGTACAGGGCTCTGGAGACGCACAGGTGGCTTAGTGCGTGGTGCCGGAACTGGAGGCACTGGGCTGGAGACACGCACCATAGGGAGAGTGCGTGGAGGAGGAACAGGGCTCTGGAGACGCACTGGAAGCCTGGTGCGTAGTGTAGGCACTGGTGGTACTGGGCTGGGGCGGGGAGGTAGTGCCGGAAATACCGGACCGTGCAAGCGTACTGGCTCCCTTGAGCATTGAGCCTGCCCAACCTTACCTGGTTGAATGCTCCCCGTCGCCCGACCAGTGCGGGGAGGTGGAATAACCCGCACCGGGCTATGTAGGCGAACCGGGGACACCATGCGTAAGGCTGGTGCCATGTAAGCCGGCCCGAGGAGACGTACTGGTGGCCAGATATGAAGGGCCGGCTTCATGACATTTGGCTCAATGCCCAATCTAGCCCTACCAGTGCGGGGAGGTGGAATAACCCGCACCGGGCTATGAACACGTACAGGAGACACCGTGCGCTCTACTGCGTAACACGGTGTCTGCCCGTACTCCCGCTCTCCACGGTTAGCCTGGGAAGTGGGCGCAGGTCTCCTACCTGCCCTTGGCCCACTACCTCTTAGCCCCCCCCCAAGAAATGTTTGGGTAGTACTCACGGGCTTTTCGGGCTTCCGTGCCAGACGCGTCCCCTCATAATGCCGGTTCCTCTCTCCAGTTTCCTCCGCTCTCCGAGCTGCCTCCAGCTGTTCCCATGGGCGGCGATTCACCTCCACTTTAGCCCATGGTCCTTTTCCTTCCATGATCTCCTCCCAAGACCATAAATCCTGCTTCGTGCGCTGTCCGTTCCTCCCGTTACACCGCTGCTTGGTTCTGGTTATTTGGTGGGTGGTTCTGTAACGGTAGTCCTCCTCCTCTTCATCCGAAGAGGAGGAGCATGGATTGAACCAAGGCGCAGCGTTGTGAAATGACATAATTTTAATAAAACAAGACGGGAAAACCACGAAACGAAACCACTTGAAATAATTAACAAAATAACAAAACAAATGTAGACAAACCTGAACTATACGAACTTACATATAACACGAAGAACGCACGAACAGGGAAAATAGACTACACAAAAAAACCGATGTACCAACAAACCGAACAGTCCCGTATGGTGCGACAAACACTGACACAGGAGACAACCACCCACAACGAACACTGTGAAACAACCTACCTAAATATGACTCTCAATTAGAGGAAACGCCAAACACCTGCCTCTAATTGAGAGCCATACCAGGCAACCCTTAAACCAACATAGAAACAGAAAACATAGAATGCCCACCCAAACTCACGTCCTGACCAACTAACACATACAACAAACTAACAGAAATAGGTCAGGAACGTGACACAAACTACCCATGAGTTCTATTGGCTGCTGTATTTAACATTCAGCAAACAAGAGCTTGTGTCCCTCTTCGAATAGTCTATTGCTATAAAAAATGCTAAAAAAAATTATGTTCAGCCGCTATTCTAGTCTAGGTTTTCCTGCATGGGATTCCAAGAGCTAAGGAGCATTTTTTACAGAAAGAAGACAGTGGAGTACAGGTGTGTGCGTATTGCACAAGAGACAGAGGCTATAAGTTAGAAGCTTATTATGCATTACCCATCATCATTTATTACCTAAATATAAATCTAATACTGCATTGGATGTATTACCTGAAAGAGGTAGGCTAGCACATCTAGAGTGCATTTGGAAAGTATTCAGAGCCCTTGACTTTCTCCACATTTTTTTTTACATTACAGCCTTATTATAAAATTTATTTAAAAAACATGTTCCTCATAAATCTACACACAATACCCCATAATGACAAAACAATTTGGACAAATTAATGTAAAAAAACAAAAAACTGAAATACCTTATTTACATTAGTATTCAAACCCTTTGCTATGAGACTCGGAATTGATCTCAGGTGCATCCTGTTTCCATTAATCATCCTTGAGATGTTTCTGCAACTTGATTGGAGTCCACCTGTGGTAAATTAAATTGATTGGACATGATTTGGTAAGGCACACACCTGTCTATATAAGGTCCCACAGTTGACAGCGCCTGTCAGAGTAAAAACCAAGCCATGAGGTCAAAGGAATTGTCCGCAGAGTTCCGAGACAGGATTGTGTTGAGGCACAGATTTGGGGAAGGGTACCAAAACATTTCTACTGCATTAAAGGTCCCCAAGAACACAGTGGCCTCCATCATTCTTACATGGAAGAAGTTTGGAACCACCAAGACTCTTGCTAGAGCTGGCCGCTCAACCAAACTGAGCAATCGAGGGAGAAGTTCCTTGGTCAGGGAGGTGACCAAGAACCCGATGGTCACACTAACAGAGATCCAGAGTTCCTCTGTGGAGATGGGAGAACCTTTCAGAAAGACAACCATCTCTGCAGCACTCCACCAATCAGGTCTTTATGGTAGAGTGGCCAGACTGTAACGATTGTCGGAAGAAGTGGACCAAGGTGCTGCGTGGTACGTGTTCATGATTCTTTATTTACTCAGAACACCAAACAAAACAACAAAATAATAACGAACGTCACGTTCTGTAGGCTTCAGAGCTAACAAAAAACAACATCCCACAAAACTAAGGTGGCAAAACATGCTGCCTAAGTATGATTCCCAATCAGAGACAACGATAGACAGCTGTCCCTGATTGAGAACCATACCCGGCCAAAACATAGAAATAAAGAACATAGAGTTTCCCACCCGAGTCACACCCTGACCAACCAAACATAGAGAATAAAAAGATCTCTACGGTCAGGGCGTGACAGACGGAAGCAGAGAAACAAGATTCTCTGGTCTGATGAAACCAAGATTGAACTCTTTGGCCTGAATGCCAACCGTAATATCTGCAGGAAACCTGGCACCATCTCTACGGGGAAGCATGGTGGTGGCAGCATCATGCTGTGGTGATGTTTTTCTACAGCAGGGACTGGGAGACTAGTCAGGTTCGAGGGAAAGATGAACGGAACAACGTACAGAGAGATCCTTGAAGAAAACCTGCTCCAGAGCGCTCAGGACCTCAGACTGAGGCGTATGTTCATCTTCCAACAGGACAACGAACCTAAGCACACAGCCAAGACAATGCAGCATTGGCTTCAGGACAAGTCTCTGAATGTCCTTGAGTGGCTCAGCCAAAGCCTGGACTTGAACCTGATTGAACATCTCTGGAGACCTGAAAATAGCTGTGCAGCAACGCTCCCCATCCAACTTAACAGAGCTTGACAAGATCTGCATAGAAGAATGGGAGAAACTCCCCAATACAGGTGTGCAAAGCTTGTAGTGTCATAGCCAAGAAGACTCGAGACTGTAATCGCTGCCAAAGGTGCTTTAACAAAGTACTGAGGAAAGGGTCTGAATACTTAAATAAATGTGATATTTCATTTTTTTTTTAATGTTATATATACATTCGCAAAAAACTATTAAAACCTGTTTTTGCATTGTCATTATGGGGTATTGTGTGTAGATTGATGAGGGGAAAAAACGATTTAATCAATTTTAGAATAAGGCTGTAACTAACAAAATGTGGAAAAAGTCAAGGGCTCTGAATACTTTCCGAATGCACTGTACATATAGGCCTATATACAGTTGAAGTCTGAAGTTTACATACACCTTAGCCAAATACATTTAAACTCAGTTTTTCACAATTCCTGACATTTAATCCTAGTAAAAATTCCCTGTTTTAGGTCAGTTAGGATCACCACTTTATTTTAAGAATGTGAAATGTCAGAATAATAGTAGAGAGAATGATTTATTTCAGCTTTTATTTCTTTCATCACATTCCCAGCGGGTCAGAAGTTTACATACACTCAATTAGTATTTGGTAGCATTCCCTTTATATTGTTTAACTTGGGTCAAACATTTCGGGTAGCTTTCCACAAGCTTTCCTACAATAAATTGGGTGAATTTTGGCCCATTCCTCCTGACAAAGCTGGTGCAACTGAGTCAGGTTTGTAGGCCTCCTTGCTCGCACACGCTTTTTCAGTTCTGCCCACAGATTTTCTATGGGATTGAGATCAGGGCTTTGTGATGGCCACTCCAATACCTTGACTTTGTAGTCCTTAAGCCATTTTGCCACAACTTCGGAAGCATGCTTTGGGGTCATTGTCCATTTGGAAGACCCATTTGCGACCAAGCTTTAACTTCCTGACCGATGTCTTGAGATGTTACTTCAATATATCCACATAATTTTCCTCATCGTGATGCCATCTATTTTGTGAAGTGCACCAGTCCCTCCTGCAGCAAAGCACCCCCACAACATGATGCTGCCACCCCCGTGCTTCAAGGTTGGGATGGTGTTCTTCGGCTTGCAAGCCTCCCCCTTTTTCCTCCAAACATAACGATGGTCATTATGGCCAAACAGTTCTATTTTTGTTTCATTAGACCAGAGGACATTTCTCCAAAAAGTACGATCTTTGTCCCCATGTGCAGTTGCAAACTGTAATCTGGCTTTTTTATGGCGGTTTTGAAGCAGTGGCTTCTTCCTTGCTGAGCGGCCTTTCAGGTTATGTCAATATTGGACTCGTTTTATTGTGGATATAGATACTTTTGTACCTGTTTCCTCCAGCATCTTCACATGGTCCTTTGCTGTTGTTCTGGAATTAATTTGCACTTTTTGCACAAAAGTACTTTAATCTCTAGGAGACAGAACGTGTCTCCTTCCTGAGCGGTATGACGGCTGCGTGGTCCCATGGTGTTTATACTTGCGTACTGTTGTTTGTACAGATGAACGTGGTACCTTCAGGCGTTTGGAAATTGCTCCCAAGGATGAACCAGACTTGTGCAGGTCTACATTTTTTTTCTGAGGTCTTGGCTGATTTATTTTGATTTTCTCATGATGTCAAGCAAAGAGGCACTGAGTTTGAAGGTAGGCCTTGAAATACATCCACAGGTACACCTCCAATTGACTCAAATGATGTCAATTAGCCTATCAGAAGCTTCTAAAGCCATGACATCATTTTCTGGAATTTTCCAAGCTGTTTAAAGGCACAGTCAACTTAGTGTATGTAAACTTCTGACCCACTGGAATTGTGATACAGTGAATTATAAGCGAAATAATCTGTCTGTAAACAATTGTTGGAATAATTACTTGTGTCATGCACAAAGTAGATGTCCTAACCGACTTTCCAAAACTATAGTTTGTTAACAAGAAATTTGTGGAGTGGTTGAAAAACTAGTTTTAATGACTCCAACCTAAGTGTATGTAAACTTCCGACTTCAACTGTATATCAATCTTGAACACGATTATCTATTTTGGATGCAATTTGAATGGAATTGATGGAAAGAAAGAAAGACTGCCAGAGAGCATTCACTTATGCACCGATTTAAAGAAATGATAAAGGAGTGTTTTAACCACTGCAATTAAAGAAATATATCATCTTTACAATAAAAAAATAAGGTGATCCCGAAAGCCAGATGGAGGTGTGCAAATTAGATGCGCATTCGGTCTTTATATTACTGTAGCATAGGCTATGCTGCAGCAAATGTAGGTCAACCTATCACAATAAAAAAAGTTACAAAGTTACCAAGGGAGTGTCTACATACTGAGATGGGCTGTCGGTTCCCACCCTGAGCGTTGATGATTCATTATGCAGTGACCAGAGGGAAGGCCTTACTGAATCCAGATTTAGACATTGCATATAATTGAACAGTTCCATTTCAAGTCATGCTGTTCATATAAATAATTTATTATAATTTACCGGTTTCTCACAGTTATTTATCCTGGGAAAAGGGAGTGGTTTTGGGCAGTAAATCTCAGTAACCGGGTTCCCGCCATTCAACCCTAATACACATTCCCAAAGCTATACCTTTCAAAGTCAATTTTGGGTCCCTTTTCAGTGTATTGGACTTTGAACTGGTAGCATTCAGTAACCTTCTGCAAATTGTAAAGAAAGACCAGTGTCACAATGAGAAACGACTTGATTCAAGAGGTTACACATACTGTAGAGTTTGTTCTAGTCCAGAGAATCAAAGCATTACTATGATCGATGCCTATGGGGTTAAAAAGTAGTCTATTACCTTTGGATTCTCTGGGTCTGTGTATATCTATAGAAAGTGGAAGGAGACTACAAACTTTAGAAACGAAAAATGTAAATGCTTTATATGCTGAAGAAAATATTCGATAAGATATACTCACAGACATAACGACCGTCCGCAACTGTTGGAATACAAGACATTCATTATTTGTAATTAATTAACATTAATAACATGCAGATAATGAATAAACAACTAAATGCTAGCATCTCACTTACGTATTTTCTCTGAAGGGCATCAAAGCATCCCTGCATCCTGGGAGGTGTATAAAAGAGTCTTAATTAATCAACACTGAATTAATAATCTAACTAGGATAAAGGGAAAGGATTTGGCCACAGAGTACTGTACTGTACTGGAATTTCCCACTGAGGCTTGGTGGTGTATACTAACCACTGTACAATCTGACTGGCACCAGGGCAGGTGCGCTCCTCCCTGAGGATCATAACTTTCTGCTCTGTGGCATAGAAACAGAAGTGTAAGGCTACTTCTTGAAGATCTCGGCTAGGGCATCATCATTTAAATAACAATTGAGTTCATTTAAAAAGAACATAAATTGTGTTTTGACCTTCAACATATTTTCTCCCATAAGCTTTTTCTGGGAAAAGACCCCTGAGATAAGTGATGCTGGAGACTGCAATGGCCAGCAGTTTCTTCACAACAATCAAGGACTGCTGCTCTGTTGAAACTACATTTGGCAGCAACTGGGTACCCTATATAATATAACAAAGACAGGCAGTTACACCAAGGCAATTTGAAGATGTCTGAATAAATAGACGCATGTAGATATTCATAGAACATGCTATTAGAACATGCCATTTGCTAGCTATAAAACAGCAATTCAATAGGACCAAGGTCTGGCTATGGATTGCCAGAGGTTTTACCTGAGCAGCCCGCAAACGTTGTTCACAGGCCATGGTAGTAATAGTTGATAACAAGTTGTCAAATCTACAAAATTAAGATTAATCAGAAGCCAGGTAGCTAGCTATCAAGGTAAAGATATGTTGAAATATGTAACTAGCTAGCTAAGTACTAGTTTACACAGATACAGAAATATGTTATACTAATCTGGCTAGCTACGTTAGCTAACTAGCTATCTACATTACATTTGTTAGCTAACGTAGCTAGAAGTACACACACCTACTGATCATGACACTGACTTTACTCTACAACCCATTGTGAATAGTATGAAATTGTATAACTCACATAGCTAGCAATTACTACCTAGATAGAGCGCAGTCACTCAATCTGTTTTTTTTGTTAAAAAAATAACAAACAAAAAAAATCTAGCTAGCTAGCCAGATCGAATTTACTAAGAAACTGTTGGGTGGTGGGCCAAACTCGCGCCAGACACACACATTTACCCGCCAAACCTGACAGCTAAAGTAGCCAATCAGAGGGAAGCTTAGATAACGTACATTTTCTTGCCCCCACATCATGCATTGAGTGATTAGTGATATCAAAGGTAGTGATATGTCCTGGCCGAGGTAAACATCAGTTTTAAATTAAGTTGATTATGTTGTGGCTCTGTTGTTAGTGTAGTTTGATGCAACGCTGCGCACAGATTGAATATCCGCACTCTATTGGACACAGCTCTGTCAATCAGTATCTCTCTATCATAGTAGCATTTCATTGGCTCTCCCGGTATCTAATACCACGTGTTTCCTTATACCATTGGTTACTGTATATGTATGTCACAAATGGCAATCCCACACGACGGCGTCACAAAATATGTAGCTTTTTTTGTTGTCACAAGAGGCAGGTTAGATTTGTGGAAGCTAGAGGAGCTCCCCTGCATACATTCTAACCTGCGTTTTCAAGCAAATCGGACTTCCAGTCCATTATAGCTGCGTAATGTCCTCCGAAAATCTATCAGATACTCAGATGGAATATGAGGATGAAAAACAGGTGGGTTTAATATCATGACACTATC
This sequence comes from Salvelinus namaycush, assembly GCF_016432855.1. Lineage (NCBI taxonomy): Eukaryota > Metazoa > Chordata > Actinopteri > Salmoniformes > Salmonidae > Salvelinus > Salvelinus namaycush. Next base: position 50,321,855 of record NC_052311.1, read on the forward strand.
TTGAGTTGGCCAGCTAACTATAACGCTAGCTCGTTGTAACGCGTTACAAGTAAAGTGTTTGATTTGATAGCTAGCTAGTTAGCTTTCGGTATAGCATCAAACCTGTAAACGTCTCGTTTACCAACAATGACAGTGTGTATAAGTGTTTTGGAAAGGTATTGAGTAAGATTTACGTGTCTCCCGATAATCAATAATAACGTATGTACTGTATTATTGAGTTATTTATTCCGTTTTCCCTTGTGCCATTGTGGCTCGCTGGTCCATAGGTTATAAAATATGCCTGGGCCGTATTGGTCTATCCTGACACTGCAGTAGTTGAGGTTGAGTCTTCCGGCTTTTCGAGACAAATACAAACAATACTACTATAGCCTATCCTTTGAAATCTGTGTTTCAATGGAAACCAGGGTCAATCATCACAGTTACTTATATGCTAGCGGATCAGTCACACAAAGCTTTAATGATGTATAAGCTAGATCTATTGATTCATACTCGTTTTCAGTCCCCTATGCTTTGTGAATGTTATTTGCAGTGTTGCACTGATATTAGGCTTAGCTATATATACAGTTGAAGTCGGAAGTTTACATACACTTAGGTTGGAGTCATTAAAACTCATTTTTCAACCACTCCCCAAATGTTTTGTTAACAAATTATAGTTTTTGCAAGTCGGTTAGGACATCTACTTTGTGCATGACACAAGTAATTATTCCAACAATTGTTTACAGACAGATTATTTCGCTTATAATTCACTGTATCACAATTCCAGTGGGTCAGAAGTTTACATACACTAAGTTGACTGTGCCTTTAAACAGCTTGGAAAATTCCAGAAAATGATGTCATGGCTTTTAGAAGCTTCTGATAGGCTAATTTACATAATTTGAGTCAATTGGCGGTGTACCTGTGGATGTATTTCAAGGCCTACCTTCAAACTCTGTGCCTCTTTGCTTGACATAATGGGAAAATCAAAAGAAATCAGCTAAGACCTCAGAAAAAACATTGTAGACCTCCACAAGTCTGGTTCATCCTTGGGAGCAATTTCCAAACGCCTGAAGGTACCACGTTCATCTGTACAAACAACAGTACGGGAGTATAAACACCATGGGACCACGCAGCTGTCATACCACTCAGGAACGAGACGCGTTCTGTCTCCTAGAGATGAACGTACTTTGGTGCGAGAAGTGCAAATCAATCCCAGAACAACAGCAAAGGACCTGGAGGAAACGGTACAAAAGTATCTATATCCACAGTAAAATGAGTCCTATATCAACATAACTTGAATGGCCGCTCAGCAAGGAAGAAGCCACTGCTCCAAAACTGCCATAAAAAAGCCAGACTACAGTTTGCAACTGCACATGGGGACAAAGATTGTACTTTTTGGAGAAATGTCCTCTGGTCTGATGAAACAATAATATAACTGTTTGGCCATAATGACCATTGTTATGTTTGGAGGAAAAAGGGGGAGGCTTGCAAGCCGAAGAACACAATCTCAACCGTGAAGCACAGGGATGGCAACATCATGTTGTGGGGGTGCTTTGCTGCAGGAGGGACTGGTGCACTTCACAAAATAGATGGCATCATGAGGAAGAAAAATTATGTGGATATATTGAAGCAACATCTCAAGACATCAGTCAGGAAGTTAAAGCTTGGTCACAAATGGGTCTTCCAAATGGACAATGACCCCAAAGAATACTTCCAAAGTTGTGGCAAAATGGCTGTAGGACAACAAAGTCAAGGTATTGGAGTGGCCATCACAAAGCCCTGATCTCAATCCCATAGACAATCTGTGGGCAGAACTGAAAAAGCATGTGCAAGCAAGGAGGCCTACAAACCTGACTGAGTTACACCAGCTCTGTCAGGAGGAATGGGCCAAAATTTACCCAACTTATTGTGGGAAGCTCGTGTAAGGCTATCTGAAACGTTTGACCCAAGTTAAACAATTTAAAGGCAATGCTACCAAATACTAATTGAGTGTATGTAAACTTCTGACCCACTGGGAATGTGATGAAAGAAATAAAAGCTGAAATAAATCATTCTCTCTATTATTCTGACATTTCACATTCTTAAAATAAAGTAGTGATCCTAACTAACCTAAGACAGGGAATTTCTACTTGGATTAAATGTCAGGAATTGTGAAAACTGATTTGAAATATATTTGGCTCAGGTGTATGTAAACTTCCGACTTCAACTGATGAAAAGTCACTTGTACAGGCAGCATCCTGAGTGGATGCTGGTGAAGGTCAGAGGTCTGTTGACAAATCCACTGTTCATATCATCAATATTCATTGACTATTAGGTATAGGGAAGGTACTGATGCTATACTTTGTCTTATCAATGATAATGGGTGCTTTTAATGCAATGGTATTTTGATACAATGACTAGAAGTGAAACTGGTCATGTGAGAAAATAACATTTCATGGTAGCTAGCTACTATGGGTCTAGCAGTTTGGAACCGTTTGAGGGAGTGAAAAGTATCCAGTCCACTCTTGCATTTTCCCTCATTGGGGCTGAATATAGCAACTTTTACATTTTTGTAATGGATCCAAGTGAATCAGCTAGGGAATCTGTTCATCTGCTTCTCTACCCTGAGTCACCTATTATCACTGCTCCAGCAAGCTTTGTGTTTACTGTCCTCTGCATGGAATGGCAGATATTCTCCTGTACTTCGATTGCAGGGTTTTGTGGGTTTCTCAATGTTTTCTTAGCTTTATTTAGCCAGATAAGTTATGTCTAAACAGTGATGCTGAGACTCAGATTTTTCCAATTAAAATGTATGCCAAACTAAAAACCAATGATTGCATAATAAAAAAATAAACATGCATCCACAAGGACTACTTTTAAGTTTCCACACAAAAAAATTGCAAAACACATTTACTTGAAGAACAGTGCAGATACAAAAATAATGATGGTTTGTGCTGTCATTCTGTTACCAAACTTTGCATCTGCACTGTTCTGTAAGTTAAAAAAAATAAAATAAAAATTGCAACATTTTCTGTGGAAATTGTTATAAGTAGTCCTTGTGCATAGAGTTGTATGGTTTGTTTAACTTTGTAATCATTGGGTTTTGTTTTGACATTTTAAAGTGAAAAATCAGTCTCAGCTTCACTCTGTTACTGTGGAATTGCCCCGATAGAGAATACATGTTTTGCTGACTTCTGCCCAGAGTCTCTGGACTGTGGGCAATAACAAGGTGTGTCCTGTTAGCCTACTTTCCACTGACATCTGTCCATGGACTCCACACTGGCAGTAAAGGGTAAACCAGTTTGTCCAGTGCAGGAGTTGCCTCCAGTAAAACCATAGGCTTACACCTTACAAAAAGCTTTAGCATGAAGGTGTCATGTGAACACTAGAACCACTCTGCAAGCTCTGTGTACCTAGACTTTGGTCAGCAATTACTCAAGGCCTGTTTCTGTATAATATTTTTCTCAATAACCATAAATAACCATGGCTTGTACATATTTGCAGACAAACTGTTTCCCCCTCATAAAGCCATCTGTTTTTTCATGGCACCAATAACATGTCAGGGATGGGAAAACGGGTAACAAGGCTGTTTTATCCACATTAGCTGAGGAAAAGTGTGTGAGATACGGGGAAATAATGGATGTGAAGCTGCTTTTTAGTCACTTAATTCTTACTCAATCATAACACTCGTTTTCTGAGTGAGTTGTTTATCGCAGGCAACCATGAGGGCGTGAGAGAGAGTGTTGCAGGAGAGCGTGCAGAGTGTGACTCATACTATGAAGACGCTTCAACTCCCTCAAGTCATTTTCATGGCGTTAGCCCACTTCACAGCTGAATATGAGTAGGGTTAGGCTATATGATTCAGATGCAATCCTTTCTGAAGTGCACAGTGCCAGCCCAGTAATCTTTTTGTTTTGTCATCATCAGACCATCTTATAACCTTCTTATTAGTTTCAAGTTTTAATGTCACAAGTACAGTGAAATGTCCTTTTTGCAACCTCTAAACCCAACAATGCAGTAATCAATAACAATGTAATACTAAAAACAACATAAGGTAGAACATAAACACACAAGAAATAGAAATAAGAATAACACGAGAAAGTAAGTAAGCATTCTATATACAGGGTCAGTCAGTTCCAGTACCATATTTACAATGTGCAGGGATACTTGAGTAATAGAGGTAGATAATTGTAGGGGTAAGGTGACTAGGCATCAGGACAGTTAAATGGAGAATGTCTATTTTAAAAGCCTATGCTTGTTCTTCTCTGCGCATCATGGCTGACATTATGATGAAGGATATATAGGCGTCGGCTACATAGGCCTATTTAGATGTTTCCCCTCTAGCTAAATTCCTTGCACATAGCAAGTCGCACCCATATGACAGCACATCGAAATGTTTTCTTTGTCTGGACAGGACTCTCAGGAAAAGAATGCCAACCTTGTGAAGGGTGAAGAGGTCAAGCTGAAGGCCAAGTACCCCGGCCTGGGCCAAAAGCCTGGAGGCTCCGACTTCCTCATGAAGAGGCTACAGAAAGGGGTAGGTGGAACCCTTCTCCTGGAGAGCCACAGATAATATATGCTTTTGATTCAGCATGTTAGTGAGGCTGGAACAAACGCCTACACACCCTTGTTGACCACTTGACTAGGAAATCGCATAGGCTTCGAATACTCCTCTTTAAGACATTTCAATACGTTCTGCATTTGAGGATCTCAGATTGCCTTGGTATGTCTGTGGCAGTAGCGATGTTTGAATTAACTTGTCCAGATATTTGTTATTTTTAACATTTTAGAAAGTTCACAAAGAAAAGAGATTTAACTTTCCGTTTAACTATCTTGTGTCAATAAATACAGTTGGACGTAATGACCTCGCACCTACAAAATTATACACTGCTCAAAAAAATAAAGGGAACACTAAAATAACACATCCTAGATCTGAATGAATGAAATATTCTTATTAAATACTTTTTTCTTTACATAGTTGAATGTGCTGACAACAAAATCACACAAAAATGATCAATGTAAATAAAATGTATCAACCCATGGAGGTCTGGATTTGCAGTCACACTCAAAATTAAAGTGGAAAACCACACTACAGGCTGATCCAACTTTGATGTAATGTCCTTAAAACAAGTCAAAATGAGGCTCAGTAGTGTGTGTGGCCTCTACGTGCCTGTATGACCTCCCTACAACGCCTGGGCATGCTCCTGATGAGGTGGCGGATGGTCTCCTGAGGGATCTCCTCCCAGACCTGGACTAAAGCATCCGCAACTCCTGGACAGTCTGTGGTGCAACGTGGCGTTGGTGGATGGCGCGAGACATGATGTCCCAGATGTGCTCAATTGGATTCAGGTCTGGGGAACGGGCGGGCCAGTCCATAGCATCAATGCCTTCCTCTTGCAGGAACTGCTGACACACTCCAGCCACATGAGGTCTAGCATTGTCTTGCATTAGGAGGAACCCAGGGCCAACCGCACCAGCATATGGTCTCACAAGGGGTCTGAGGATCTCATCTCGGTACCTAATGGCAGTCAGGCTACCTCTGGCGAGCACATGGAGGGCTGTGCGGCCCCCCCAAAGAAATGCCACCCCACACCATGACTGACCCACCGCCAAACCGGTCATGCTGGAGGATGTTGCAGGGTGCAGAACGTTCTCCACGGCGTCTCCAGACTCTGTCACGTCTGTCACATGTGCTCATGTGCTCAGTGTGAACCTGCTTTCATCTGTGAAGAGCACAGTGGCGATGTTGCCAAACTTGGTGTTCTCTGGCAAATGCCAAACGTCCTGCACGGTGTTGGGCTGTAAGCACAACCCCCACCTGTGGACGTCGGGCCCTCATACCACCCTCATGGAGTCTGTTTCTGACCGTTTGAGCAGACACATGCACATTTGTGGCCTGCTGGAGGTCATTTTGCAGGGCTCTGGCAGTGCTCCACCTGCTCCTCCTTGCACAAAGGCGGAGGTAGCGGTCCTGCTGCTGGGTTGTTGCCCTCCTACGGCCTCCTCCACGTCTCCTGATGTACTGGCCTGTCTCCTGGTAGCGCCTCCATGCTCTGGACACTACGCTGACAGACACAGAAAACCTTCTTGCCACAGCTCGCATTGATGTGCCATCCTGGATGAGCTGCACTACCTGAGCCACTTGTGTGGGTTGTAGACTCCGTCTCATGCTACCACTAGAGTGAAAGCACCGTCAGCATTCAAAAGTGACCAAAACATCAGCCAGGAAGCATAGGAACTGAGAAGTGGTCTGTGGTCACCACCTGCAGAACCACTCCTTTATTGGGGGAGTCTTGCTAATTGCCTATAATTTCCACCTTTTGTCTATTCCATTTGCACAACAGCATGTGAAATTTATTGTCAATCAGTGTTGCTTCCTAAGTGGACAGTTTGATTGTGTTGTTTAAGTGTTCCCTTTATTTTTTTGAGCAGTGTATATTTTTTTTGAGCAAAAACTTAGTGTCAAATGACAATAGTGGTTGAAGTGTTTCCATTACCCATTTAGGCAAATTGCGCATTAATTGGCGACAGCCTCTGCCCTCCCACACATCGGTTTCATGTCTCGGGTATAGCCAGTGAAAGCCAGCATGTATAGAATGCAATAATTGACTAATATTTCCATATTCTAATAATTCTCATGTGCCAATGTATCGCCATGGTGAAACTTGCACTCCTGTAGAGCTGAAATAACTGGATATTGAAACTTGCATCCAGCCAACCAGAAAAGCAAGACGAAGCAATTTAGGCATTCTTGAAAGTCAGGACAATCCTTGTCCTGCAAAGAAACATTATTTTATAGTTGAAAATATTGATTAAGCAGTAGGCATTTAGAATTCAAATGTGTAGTGGAGCTTTATAGTTACTTGTGACATACTTTTTCTTGCCACTGTATGTGAACCGTTTGGAATTACCTGGATATCTACATTAATTGGTCATCAAATTTGATCTGATCTTCAGCTAAGTCACAACAATAGGCAAACATAGTGTGCTTAAACTAATAACACACAAATTATTGTATTTTTCTTGTATATATTGAATATATAATTTAAACATTCACAGTGTAGGTTGGGAAAAGTATGTGACCCCCCTCCCTATGCTAATGACTTCTCCAAAAGCTAATTAGAGTCAGTAGTCAACTAATCAATGAGACGAGATTGGAGATGTTGGTTAGAGCCGCCTTGCCCTATAAACACTCACAAAATTTGAGTTTGCTATTCACAAGAAGCATTGCCTGATGTGAACCATGCCTCGAATAAAAGAGATCTCAGTAGACCTAAGATGAAGAATTGTTGACTTGCATAAAGCTGGAAAGGGTTACAAAAGTTTCTCTAAAAGCCTTGATGTCCACGGTAAGACAAATTGTCTATAAATGGAGAAAGTTCAGCACTGTTGCTACTCTCCCTAGGAGTGGCCGTCCTGCAAAGATGACTGCACGAGCGCAGCGCAGAATGCTCAATGAGGTTAAGAATAATCCTAGTGTCAGCTAAAGACTTACAGAAATCTCTGAAACATGCTAACATCTCTGTTGACGAGTCTATGATACGTAAAACACGAAACAAGAATGGTGTTCATGGGAGGGCACCATGGAAGAAGACACTGCTGTCCAAAAAAAACATCGCCGCACATCTGAAGTCTGCAAAAGTGGATGTTCCACAGCGCTACTGGCAAAATATTCAGTGGACAGATGAAACTACAGTTGAGTTGTTTGGAAGGAACACAACACTGTGTGGAGAAAAAAAGGCACAGCACACCAACATCCAAACCTCATCCCAACTGTAAAGTATGGTGGAGGGAGCATCATGGTTTGGGGCTGCTTTGCTGCCTCAGGGCCAAGACAGCTTGCTATCATGGACAGAAAAATGAATTTCCAAGTTTATCAAGACATTTTGGTTCCAAGATGGCGTAGCAGTGTAGACGTGTTTGTTTAGTCCTCTCGTGTACGTTTGTATTTCTAGTATTTCTTGTATATATTTTACTTTTTTTTTACTTCTCTTTTCTATTTTTAATTCGATTATACCTTCCGGTAACCTACCTCACCCAATGTGATACGGAATCGCTATTATTTTTTAACTTTGAAACACATTCAAGAACCCCCAGTAGCTAACCAGCTAATCAGCTACAAGCTATTTAGCCATTTTTAGCCGCTGCTAGCAGCTTTTACCTTCTGCACAGACACCAGCCCTGTTATTAGCCTGGATATTACTCACCAATTTACCAGCATCGGACTGTCTCTCGACAACAACGCCGGATTCCTGCCGTAATCCCTGAGCCACTACTTCTGATCCTCACAGCTAGCTTGCTGCTAGCGCAGCTAGCGCCACTGCCACGAAGCTAGCACCAGTTAGCAAACACAATTCTACAATCACAACCTCTCTTTCGCCATCGCCATCCGGCTTGGATTCTCTGTCGACACGACCACGTCTGGTCTGCAGACGAATACCCCATCCGCTGTGCCCTCAACCGGCCTCCGTCTGAGCAGACCCCCTCCGTCTGAGCAGACCACCCCCCGGGCTACTAACTTTAAACGCCGCGTGCTAGCTTAGTGGCGGCTTCCCTGCTCCATCTACGGCTGCCCCCTGGACACTATGATCACTTGGCTACATAGCTGATGCTTGCCGGACTGTCCATTAATTCACGGTACTCCATTCTGTTTATTTGTGTTTTATCTGTCGGCTCTGTGTTTTAACTCAGGCTCTGTGTGTAGTTAATCCGACCCTCTCTGCCTAGTCGTCGCCATTTGTACCTGCTGTTGCTGTGTTAGCTGACTAGCTGCTGTTATCTCACCTGTTGTTTTAGCTAGCTCTCCCAATCAAGACCTGCAATCACTTTATGCCTTACTGTATGTCTCTCTCAAATATCAATATGCCTTGTATACTGTTGTTCAGGCTAGTTATCATTGTTTTGGTTTGCAATGGACCCCGTAGTTCCACTCTCTGTACCTCTGATACCTCCTTTGTCCCACCTCCCACACATGCGGTGACCTCACCCATTGAGACCAGCATGTCTAGAGATACAACCTCTTATCATCACCCAGTGCCTGGGCTTGCCTCCGCTGTACCCGTGCCCCACCATACCCCTGTCTGCACATTATGCCCAGAATCTATTCTACCACGCCCATAAATCTGCTCCTTTTATTCCTTGTCCCCAACGCTCTAGGCGACCAGTTTTGATAGCCTTTAGCCGCACCCTCATCCTACTACTCCTCTGTTCCTCGGGTGATGTGGAGGTAAACCCAGGCCCTGCATGTCCCCAGGCACCCTCATTTGTTGACTTCTGTGATCGAAAAAGCCTTGGCCTCATGCATGTCAACATCAGAAGCCTCCTCCCTAAGTTTGTCTTACTCACCGCTTTAGCACACTCTGCCAACCCTGATGTCCTTGCCGTGTCTGAATCCTGGCTTAGGAAGGCCACCAAAAATTCGGAGATTTCCATACCCAACTATAACACTTTCCGTCAAGATAGAACTGCCAAAGGGGGAAGAGTTAGCCTGCAAAGTTCTGTCATACTTTCCAGGTCTATGCCCAAACAGTTCGAACTTCTAATTTTAAAAATTAATCTCTCCAGAAATAAGTCTCTCACTGTTGCCGCCTGCTACCGACCCCCTTCAGCTCCCAGCTGTGCCCTGGACACCATCTGTGAATTGATCGCTCCCCATCTAGCTTCAGAGTTTGTTCTGTTAGGTGACCTAAACTGGGATATGCTTAACACCCCGGCAGTCCTACAATCTAAGCTTGATGCCCTCAATCTCACACAAATCATCAAGGAACCCACCAGGTACAACCATAAATCCGTAAACATGGGCACCCTAATAGACATTATCCTGACCAACTTGCCCTCCAAATACACCTCTGCTGTCTTCAATCAAGATCTCAGCGATCACTGCCTCATTGCCTGTATCCGCTACGGGTCCGCGGTCAAACGACCACCCCTCATCACTGTCAAACGCTCCCTAAAACACTTCTGCGAGCAGGCCTTTCTAATCAACCTGGCCCGGGTACCTTGGAAGGATATTGACCTCATCCCGTCAGTTGAGGATGCCTGGTCATTCTTTAAAAGTTACTTCCTCACCATATTAGACAAGCATGCTCCGTTCAAAAAATGCAGAACTAAGAACAGATATAGCCCTTGGTTCACTCCAGACCTGACTGCCCTCGACCAGCACAAAAACATCCTGTGGCGAACTGCAATAGCATCGAAGAGTCCCCGCGATATGCAAATGTTCAGGGAAGTCAGGAACCAATACACGCAGTCAGTCAGGAAAGCAAAGGCCAGCTTTTTCAAGCAGAAATTTGCATCCTGTAGCTCTAACTCCAAAAAGTTCTGGGATACTGTAAAGTCCATGGAGAACAAGAGCACCTCCTCCCAGCTGCCCACTGCACTGAGGCTAGGTAACACGGTCACCACCGATACATCCGTGATAATCGAAAACTTCAACAAGCATTTCTCAATGGCTGGCCATGCCTTCCTCCTGGCGACTCCAACCTTGGCCAACAGCCCCGCCCCCCCCGCTGCTACTCGCCCAAGCCTCCCCAGCTTCTCCTTTACCCATATCCAGATAGCAGATGTTCTGAAAGAGCTGGAAAACCTGGACCCATACAAATCAGCTGGGCTTGACAATCTGGACCCCCTATTTCTGAAACTGTCCGCCGCCATTGTCGCACCCCCTATTACCAGCCTATTCAACCTCTCCTTCGTATCATCTGAGATCCCCAAGGATTGGAAAGCTGCCGCGGTCATCCCCCTCTTCAAAGGGGGAGACACCCTGGACCCAAACTGTTACAGACCTATATCCATCCTGCCCTGCCTATCTAAGGTCTTCGAAAGCCAAGTCAACAAACAGATCACTGACCATCTCGAATCCCACCGTACCTTCTCCGCTGTGCAATCCGGTTTCCGAGCCGGTCACGGGTGCACCTCAGCCACGCTCAAGGTACTAAACGATATCATAACCGCCATCGATAAAAGACATTACTGTGCAGCCGTCTTCATCGACCTGGCCAAGGCTTTCGACTCTGTCAATCACCATATTCTTATCGGCAGACTCAGTAGCCTCGGTTTTTCTAATGACTGCCTTGCCTGGTTCACCAACTACTTTGCAGACAGAGTGTGTCAAATCGGAGGGCATGTTGTCCGGTCCTCTGGCAGTCTCTATGGGGGTACCACAGGGTTCAATTCTCGGGCCGACTCTTTTCTCTGTATATATCAATGATGTTGCTCTTGCTGCGGGCGATTCCCTGATCCACCTCTACGCAGACGACACCATTCTGTATACTTCTGGCCCTTCCTTGGACACTGTGCTATCAAACCTCCAAATGAGCTTCAATGCCATACAACACTCCTTCCGTGGCCTCCAACTGCTCTTAAATGCTAGTAAAACCAAATGTATGCTTTTCAACCGTTCGCTGCCTGCACCTGCACGCCCGACTAGCATCACCACCCTGGACGGTTCCGACCTAGAATATGTGGACATCTATAAGTACCTAGGTGTCTGGCTAGACTGCAAACTCTCCTTCCAGACTCATATCAAACATCTCCAATCCAAAATCAAATCTAGAATCGGCTTTCTATTTCGCAACAAAGCCTCCTTCACTCACGCCGCCAAACTTACCCTAGTAAAACTGACTATCCTACCGATCCTCGACTTCGGCGATGTCATCTACAAAATAGCTTCCAATACTCTACTCAGCAAACTGGATGCAGTTTATCACAGTGCCATCCGTTTTGTTACTAAAGCACCTTATACGACCCACCACTGCGACCTGTATGCCCTAGTCGGCTGGCCCTCGCTACATGTTCGTCGTCAGACCCACTGGCTCCAGGTCATCTACAAGGCTATGCTAGGTAAAGTGCCGCCTTATCTCAGTTCACTGGTCACGATGGCTACACCCACCCGTAGCACGCGCTCCAGCAGGTGTATCTCACTGATCATCCCCAAAGCCAACACCTCATTTGGACGCCTTTCCTTCCAGTTCTCTGCTGCCTGCGACTGGAACGAATTGCAAAAATCTCTGAAGTTGGAGACTTTTATCTCCCTCAACAACTTTAAACATCTGCTATCCAAGCAGCTAACCGATCGCTGCAGCTGTACATAGTCCATCGGTATATAGCCCACCCAATTTACCTACCTAACCCCCATACTGCTTTTATTTATTTACTTTTCTGCTCTTTTGCACACCAGTATCTCTACAGTATCTCTACTTGCACATGATCTATGATTTAGCACTCCAGTGTTAATCTGCTAAATTGTAATTTATTCGATTTATTGCCTACCTCCTCATGCCTTTTGCACACATTGTATATAGATTCTCTTTTTTTCTACCATGTTATTTACTTGTTTATTGTTTACTCCATGTGTAACTCTGTGTTGTTGTCTGTTCACACTGCTATGCTTTATCTTGGCCAGGTCGCAGTTGCAAATGAGAACTTGTTCTCAACTAGCCTACCTGGTTAAATAAAGGTGAAATAAAAAATAAATAAAAACATTTTTTGCAGGAGAATGTTAGGCTATTTGTCTGCAAATTGAAGCTCAACAGAAGTTGGGTGACGCAACAGGACAACGACCCAAAAAACAGAAGTAAATTAACAACAGAATGGCTTCAACAGAAGAAAATAGGCCTTCTGGAGTGGCCCAGTCAGAGTCCTGACCTCAACCCGATTGAAATGCTGTGGCATGACCTAAAGAGAGCAGTTCACACCAGACATCCCAAGAATATTGATGAACTGAAACAGTTTTGTAAAGAGGGATGGTCCAAAATTCCTCCTGACTGTTGTGCAGGTCTGATCCGCTACTACAGAAAACGTTTGGTTGAGGTTATTGCTGCCAAAGAAGGGTCAACCAGTTATTAAATCCAAGGGTTCACATACTTTTCCCACCCTGCACTGTGAATGTTTACACGGTGTGTTCAATAAAGACATGAAAACGTATAATTGTTTGTGTGTTATTAGTTTAAGCAGACTGTGTTTGTCTATTGGTGTGATCTAGATGAAGATCGGATCAAATTTTATGACCAACTTATGCAGAAACCCAGGTATTTCCAAAGGGTTCACCTACTTTTTCTTGCCACTGTAACTACATTTATTCGAAAAACATTGTTTCCATTTGTCGCAATAAAGAAAGTTAGACAAAAGAAAATCCACCCCTGTCGAACGGATAAAAATTGAAGATCTTTAGAACGTTTCTACTATTTCTGCCGTTTCCATGACACGTCGCAATTTTTTTTTGTTGTGACATTGCTTTTGTTGAATAAACCAGCTTCAATGAAAATCTGCCTTTTATTAATTTTAACGAGCAGAACTACTCAAGACAACCTGAATTGAATTCCTTCTTTTTTGCCCCCCCCTAGCAAAAATACTTTGACTCAGGTGACTACAACATGGCCAAGGCCAAGATGAAGAACAAACAGCTGCCTGTGGCGGGCCCCGACAAGAACCTCGTCACAGGGGACCACATTCCCACGCCACAGGACCTGCCCCAGAGGAGGTCCTCCTTGGTGACCAGCAAACTAGCAGGCTAGCCTAGCCTCCACCCATCCACCAGGCCCCCAGCTAACGTTCCTCACCTGTCCCCCAACAATGTCCCCCCCCCCAGTCATCTCCAGGCTCCACTTGGCTTTAACATATCGGGGAGAGCTGTGAAAGTCAGTACATATTGCTTGTATGGTGGGGAGGGGAGGTGAGCTGGGACCTTTTCTACCATCACTCCACACAGCTCTGCCCTCTGCGCACTCTGCTCTACCGCCTCCCTTATGTCTTGGTTTGGTGTTCAGAGGTACATAAAGTAGATGTGCCATCGGGGAGGCTGAGTTTAATGCACTTTGTATTATGTACAGTACGTTTTTGCATCCCGAACGACACCAAAATATGTTGTTGACGAGGGAGTTGGGAACCATGATCGCTCCACATTTTTCGATGTTGTGTTCTCGTCAAAGCTGGGTGTAGATGTTTGCGTATTTTGCTTGCACACCAAATCTGGGAGGGAAGGGAACCATGGTGAAGTATCCAAAAGGAAGGGAGTGGTAATCAGAGGGAAATGTGGAAACTGATTTGTGGTTTCCTTTATCTCATGTTCTGTCAAACAAAAATCCAAGGTCGTCCACGCTGACCTGAACGAACAGATATGAAACTGCACATTTTCTGCTCATGTCGCTTTAATTCTTGACTCCCTGTTGCTCTTCTTTTTTAAATATGCTGCATGATTGTAACATGTAACGAAATGTGCAAATCTGGAGGGGTTAGACGACTGATAGGAAGTAGCACGCAACCAAATGGAGCCCTGGAATGTCCATGGTCACTCTCCACACCTTCCCTCCCTCTCAATGTCCTGACAATCCACACACTCTGTCTGTAGGCTGCCCATGGCGAAAGCAATGGCAAAGCAAACTGAATACCCATGTATAATTTTTAAGGCTGGGAAAAGAAGCAACTGTTTAATATTCAAGTTAAATCTCAGTTCTGTGGCTATTGCATCACATCAAAAAGCCTAAATGATTTGTAGGGGATCAATTCGGTGTAAATTTCTGTATTGTGTTGAGAAATTTGACATTTTGTTATGATTTGTGTCTTCATAAAGGGTTGTTTGTTCATTGTCACGTATTAGCCATTTACTACAATCTGGCTCTTTTCACTGTTAATGGCAGCTCCTGTTGAGAAACTCTTCCAGTAATAGAAGATTATTGCCTAGTTCCCAATTACATTACTTGCTAAACCTCTCCTCGGTCTCTCCTTCAAATTCAACATAGTAGGAGCCTCCCAGTGTACTGCTAAAGCATATAGCCTTACGTATTGACATTCTAAATATAAAAATCTGTGACGTCAGTAATGGGGTAAACAGTCGGCCACCGGATAAACTGGCCCTGACTGGCCCCTGGCTCACACAGACCTAACTGGGACACAGCGTGTTTTAGAGATATGCTTACTTGACGAATGGCAAAGGGAAGGGATTTTATGACAGGAGAGGGGGGGGAAAAGTGTGAGTGTGGACTTAGTTGACCCTGCTCACACGTGTTGGTATGGTACAACTTGCCAAATAATTATGGTCAGAGGTGTGTTAGATAAATCATACAAAAGTAAAATGCTTGTACTCTGGTTTAAAGGTCAGAGGTTGTAGGCTATGTTATCACCTGAATTAGTTGTCCTATCTCAATGTATCACACAATACACACTTGATCACTCCTTTCTTGGCACCTTTTGAATATTCCCTGTGTCTAATTGCAGGGAAGAAGATCATTGGCATTGGGTGTGCTTGTCTGGGTTAGTATGAATGTGCTACTGTTCTCTGTCCCAACAGGTGTAAATAGGCTTTTGGGGGTTGAGGATTTTTTTCTTTCTGTTGATTTCACTACTTGTAGTTCTCTGATTCAATGTTTCCTTTCTCCTGTCATTGAATACACTACTTAAGCTTCATATATATATATTTTTTTTACTACAGAGACATTAATCTGTATAATATGAATGTGTGTAAATGCTGCTGATTCAGTCGATGACAAATCTTTTAAACTGAGATATTACCCTAATAAAGAACGCCTGTCCTAGGATTCAAACTATCGGACCCATTCCTATCGTGAATATCTGCTAATGGGAGACTCACTAACCACTCCAGGGTTGGGGGTCTAATTACATTTCAATTAGGATATGAATTGGAATTGTACCCATGATCAATGCAATCCATTTTGGGAACTAGCCAGCTGGAGTTGAAATTTAATTGACACCAACTTGTTACTTGAATCTGAACAAAGACCGTGCAGAATTCTAAATATTTGTAGCATGGCTTATTAAAGTGTCAAATAATATAATTGGATATGCTGAAATGAAGGTTGTTGAAACAACAGCAATCAAGAATTCCTCTCCTAAGTTTTTGTGCACTGTCTGGCTTTGTATGGAGCAATGTATTGAGGGATATACAGTTGAAGTCAGAAGTTTACATACACCTTAGCCAAATACATTTAAACTCAGTTTTTCACAATTCCTGACATTTAATCCTAGTAAAAATTCCCTGTCGTAGGTCAATTAGGATCACCACTATTTTAAGAATGTGAAATGTCAGAATAATAGTAGAAAGATTTTTCTTTCATCACATTCCCAGTGGGTCAGAAGTTTACACACTCAATTAGTATTTGGTAGCATTGCCTTTAAATTGTTTAACTTGGGTCAAACGTTTCAGGTAGCCTTCCTCAAGCATCCCACAATAAGTTGGGTGAATTTTGGCCCATTCCTCCTGACAGAGCTGGTGTAACTGAGTCAGTTTTGTAGGCCTCCTTGCTCGCACACGCTTTTTCAGTTCTGCCCACAACTTTTCTAGAGGATTGAGGTCAGGGCTTTGTGATGGCCATTCCAATACCTTGACTTTGTTGTCCCTAAGCCATTTTGCCACAACTTTGTAAGCATGCTTTGGGTCATTGTCCTTTTGGAAGACCCATTTGCGACCAAGCTTTAACTTCCTGACTGATGTCTTGAGATGTTGCTTCAATATATCCACAATTTTTCTTCCTCATGAAGCCATCTATTTTGTGAAGTGCACCAGTCCCTCCTGCAGCAAAGCACCCCCACAACATGATGCTGCCACCCCCGTGCTTCATGGTTGGGATAGTGTTCTTCGGCCTGCAAGCCTCCCCCTTTTTCCTCCAAACATAACGATGGTCATTATGGCCAAACAGTTATATTTTTGTTTCATCAGACCAGAGCACATTTCTCCAAAGTACGATCTTTGTCCCCATGTGCAGTTGCAAACTTTAGTCTGGCTTTTTTTATGGCAGTTTTGGAGCAGTGGCTTCTTCCTTGCTGAGCGGCCATTCAAATTATGTCTCTATAGGACTCATTTTACTGTGGATATAGATACTTTTGTACCTGTTTCCTCCAGCATCTTCACAAGGTCCTTTGATGCTCTTCTGGGATTGATTTGCACTTTTCGCACCAAAGTACGTTCATCTCTAGGAGACAGAATGCATCTCCTTCCTGAGCGGTATGATGGCTGCGTGTTCCCATGGTGTTTATACTTGCGTACTATTGTTTGTACAGATGAACGTGGTACCTTCAGGCGTTTGGAAATTGCTCCCAAGGATGAACTAGACTTTTTGAGGTCTACAATAGTTTTTTCTGAGATCTTGGCTGATTTCTTTTGATTTTCCCATGATGTCAAGCAAAGAGGCACTGCGTTTGAAGGTAGACCCTGAAATACATCCACAGGAACACCTCAAATTGACTCAAATTATGTAAATTAGCCTATCAGAAGCTTCTAAAGCCATGACATAATTTTCTGGAATTTCCCACGCTGTTTAAAGGCACAGTCAACTTAGTGTATGTAAACTTCTGACCTACTGGAATTGTGATACAGTGAATTAATCTGTCTGTAAACAATTGTTTGGAAAATGACTTATGTCATGCACAAAGTAGATGTCCTAACCGACTTGCCAAAACTATAGCTTGTTAACAAGAAATTTGTGGAGTGGTTGAAAAACAAGTTTTAATGACTCCAACCTAAGTGTTTGTAAACTTCCGACTTCAACTGTAGGAGGGTATGTTAAAATACCATGTCTCCTGTTCAACCATGATAAGTATGTGCCAGAATGTAAACAAATGAAAATGACTGTGTGCTCTAAAATACCTTGTGCTGCTTACCTAACCTGTTTTTGTTTAGCATACAGTAAAGATGTTTTAATGTTATCTTACTCACTGCATAACTACAACAAAAGTTTATCCTGGCCCAAGATAACTGCAGGGATATCTGGAGCACCCTTGCTCCCAAAAACTGGGGGTTTTACATCAGGATATGCTGATTGTGGAGCTGGAGACAAAACAAAATATTGATTTTAAGAAATTTGAAAGTACATGAGTACTAATAATGTTTCAGTTGTGTGGAAGTAATGGCGTGAATTTGTCAGTATTTGAAATAAACTTTTACATGAATATCAATTGCTTTTTGCTCTTTTCAATGTTCTTCTCACATTATTGATTTGATCACCAGTCCTGTTGACGTTTACAACAGAAACCAATAACCAACACACACACTGTCTCTAGCTACACAGGGCAGGATACCTCCACTTTATATGTTGATAAATTACATACAAAGTATATGATCACAATCCGTCATTGGCCACCAGGGGACAGCAGAACTCCGCATTCACTATTTATCAATGGTCTCTGAAGGGATATAGCAAAGTGTACACACTGTCCCCAGCCAATCAAAACGTAAAATGTATTTATCTGTACCGTTCAATGCAGAGAAAATGCATTTTTATATCCTCTCTTCGTGGATGTATTTATCTGAATGTTATTGGAAAAACATCCCAGATATATTTGTAAAGCTAATTCAAGGAAGAGGGGGCCCAATGGGATAGGCAGTCGAAGTCCCTCCCACTTTTGGCTTTTCAAACGTTACACGACAAAAGGTTGGTCATTTTCGCACCAGACTCACTGTTGTAGTTAGCAGTCAACGATGGGTGATATTTGAGCAACAAAGTAGCTAACCGCTAGCTTTTCGTAAAATAACAGCTCGAAGTGTATATTTTATTTTTCAAACGCTTGTTTATTTATCTAAACGTTAAGCCAAGATGAGTCTGTCGAAGTCGATTGCACGAGCCACTACGATGTTGCATTTTCAAAATGGAGGATCTTCGTACCTAGCTGATGATGCTAGCCCTTTGTACTATTTCGACGGTGCCGTATGTGCTTTGGCGTCACCGAAGTCTAAAGTGGACTTGGGAAATGGGACTGGCGATACTCCACCACGACCCACAACGTTAGGGGTGAATGTCGTGAAAAGCAACGTCCTCGACAATCATTTGTCAGACCGAAGCAACAATGACGACTCTTTGCCCTGCACTCCTCAGACGGCGTCAGAATGTGGGCCTGAACTATCGAATTGTCCATCGGGCGATGAAGTATTGGAACATGATACCAGACAACTCATTGATAATTTTTTGGTGGAATACACTGGACTGTCTCAGCCTCGATGGAAGCAAAGCAAGCCTCTTACGACGATGAAGCGAGTGGTGGAGGACGTAATAGCAAAGCACCGATACGCATACAATGGTACGTAGATTTACAGTAATGATCTCTATAGGTCCTTATGGTACTGTATATCCTAATTTTCTGTTTAAAGGTAGTACTGAGCTCATAATGCGCTAACTTGGTTAATAACATAGCAATATTATCAGTAATATGTTTAGTTCGTTTTACTCAGACCTAGATTATTATTATTTTTTATAGGTATGATCGCCAAACTTGACTTGGATGAGCGATGCGATGACATGAGCGTCATCAATTCTGTGGCCAAGACCATGTTCAGTGATGGGATCACAAACTGGGGTCGCGTCGTCAGCCTGGTGGCATTTGGCGCAGTGGTGAGCCAGCACCTGAAGGAGAGGGGCAGGGGACACTGCGTTGAGTTGGTGGGCCAAGAGATTGCCACATACCTCCTCTCTGACCAAAGGGACTGGCTGGTCAAAAACAATGCTTGGGTGAGTCATCTATGTGGTCCATGAGTCATTTGAAAATGTGAGCTAATCTGAGGACAGTTAAATCTTATTTAGTTTACTTGTTCAATAGCTAATCATGAACCTAACTTTGCCTTTTGTCTCTTTCTCAGGATGGATTTGTAGAGTTCTTTCATGTACAAGATCCTGAGTCCTCAGTAAGGAACACCCTCCTAGCCTTTGCTGGAGTTGCTGGGATTGGGGCAACACTCGCCATGTTGATCAGGTGAATTGAACTATAAAAGACTTACCTGTTACTTTTTTTCCAATGAAGAAAATGGACTATTTCCGCAAGTTCTCTGAAATCCTTAATATCACCATGGTTGGAATGACTACCCAGTGATGTCCTGCTTAGTCAAAGAAGAGGGTCAGTCTGTTGGATTATAGTGACGGACTGAATTGGGACGGCGCTTTGGTGTCAAGCTCAAGTTTGCTTTTTCCCCGCATCAATGTTTTGGTGTCTTTTTTTGTTTGAGGCCATTTGAGGGTATTTGGTAGTTGTCGGAAACAGTCTCCAAATATATTCATCTGACTACTTAAATCTAATGGACCTGTTAAATGGCGCTTTTATTTAATGTAAAAAGTACAGACATTTTATTTTTGTAATAAATGTATAGTTGAATTTAGACTCGTACAAAGTTAATTCATCTGCAAATTTTCACCTCTCTTTTTAAGTAATCAAGATGGAAAAGCACTAGCTAATAGCTATAATTCACAATGGCAAAGTTCCGCCTCTGACCATAAAGTTGGCTCAAATGACTTGTTTCTATTCCTTGTGATATTAGTCATACATGTACATACAGGGATTGGTGTAAGAAAGGCAGAACCTGCATTGAACTGACCACTGAGGGCCTTAGAATTCAACTAAGAAGGTATACCCAGGTTGTGGGCATTGAAAATGGAAAGTGCTTATAGCAGAAAGGCTTTATTTTACATGCAATTAATTGCCTTAGGGGCTTTATGACATGCATGTATGTCATAAATCCCCTATTACTCCTACACCACATTCATAAGTCCATATTCCTGTTCCTTGGGGTAGATTTGCCAGTCTTGCCTGGCAATGCATTTGCGTGGATGCAATGTGACTTCCTGGTTAAGGAAATCTTGTGGCTGTTGCACTAGGCTTTACTGGGAGGGGGAAGGGGGGACCTGTTTGAAAGTCAATTGAAAATTCCATTCTCAAGACTATGCTGATTTGTATTTGAAGTGTTTCATTTCCAAATTATATCCATGTAAATGAAATGTGCTCGCAGGTATATGTTTTAAATATGAGCATAAAGATTGCACATGGTATCTGGCATTGGTTCAATAGAGGCAAGATCATCTGGACAGTGAATGTGTACAGCAGTTCCACCCAACAAACTAGCACTAACCCTCCTGATGCATCTTGCTAGGCAAATTCCTGTAATGTCCTGAAGTTAAATGATTTAAAGGATAAAATCATGCAACTTTATTCACTTTTGTGACTGCAATGAATAAAGGATGTGACTTTATTCACTTTGTGGCTGCAATTGTCTCAAAGCAGAAGTTTGACTGTTAACCTGCTGTGAACTTTGAGACTCTACTTCTCGGAAGGGAGGGAGATTTTGTGAAAAGACAGCAGTGACGTCTGCACTGTGCTAGTTTCTGGTGCTGAAAAGTAAACCCATACACAAATGAATTCCTGTGTTGTTCATAGTCATCTACATACACACAGTCAAATGTGTTTATTCACACCATATCCCCCGAACATGCACTGTGAGGTTATTTCCTAGAAATTAAACTTCTGTGGTAACCACGCCTATATGTGTGTCATAGGCAGACCAGCACGGTATCACTTCAGCTGCAGCCTCAGTTGTCAGAGACATAACTATTAAACTAAGTCCACCAGAACCACTTGGGTGCCTCAACCTCTAAGTTGCCAATAAAAATCAGTTAACAGCAGTCCAAAGATCTTTTACAATGTTGCATAATGTCAGTGACCACCTTTTTAGCTATTTAGTTTGAGATTTTTCCACATAATGCATCTGACAGCTCTGACTGCGCCACAATCATAGCGGTGCAACAGTTGAAGCAAATATTAACCACATCCTTTGTTGCTCACACTATTTTACCAACTTGAGTTTCTTCTGCCTATTTAATCAGGTCTTGATACCAAGGCAGTATTTTATCTCCGAGTACCACAAGATGTAATGCATCCAGTCTCAATTAATTTAATGATATGCAAAATAAAATGACATGCCATTGAAATCCTCTTGCATATAGGCCGTAAAATGACTGAGCGACAGCCCGGAAATTACCCATGTTCTTTCTTTGCATATGTCCGTCACTGATAGTGTATACATGTAGAACGGTCAGAACCAGACTGGTTATTGTAGCTGAGGCTTTCACCTAAAGCTTAAGGAGGGGAACTGGAGCGGGGGGGGGGGGGCTCATGGCGGAAGGAAGCATTGCACATTGCTGGCCTATCTTATCAGGCATGCTTTTAGACAGCTATGGAAATCAGCCACAGAGCAGGTATTGTTTGACCTTTGCTGTGCCCGAGGGAAGTTGGAGATATCACAGAGGGTAGTGACGCAAGTTGAGGGGAAATGAGAGTTCATTTTTGTGTTTGCACTCCGTCTCATAAGAACAGTTCTCCAAATGTAAAATGTGTAATTTATGAGGTTGTCAATGAGGAAAATAACATGACTACACTGTAGAAGACTCACTAGTCTCACCTAGGCTAATTTTGGATCAAATTCACATTTCCTGTGTCAGAGCATGCCGTACTTCGGATAAAGAGGATTTTCTTTGGTAATGAAAGGTGGTATGGAAACAACAATATGCTAGAGCAGGTATTCCCAAACTGGGGTATGTATGCTCAATGCTGTCCGGGGTACGCCAAATAAAAATGTGATTCACTTTAACAAAAAACAAGTGTGTGTGTGTGTATATATACACAACTGTTCAAAAGTTTGGGGTCACTTAAATGTTATTGTTTTTGAAAGAAAAGCACTTTTTTGTCCATTAAAATAACATCAAATTGATCAGAAATACAGTGTAGACATTGTTCATTTTGTAAATGACTATTGTAGCTGGAAATGGCTGATTTTTAATGGAATATCTACATATGTGTACAGAGGCCCATTATCAGCAACCATCACTCCTGTGTTCCAATGGCACGTTGTGTTAGCTAATCAAAGTTTATAATTTTAAAAGGTTAATTGATCATTAGGAAACACTTTTGCAATTACGTTAGCACAGCTGAAATCTGTTGTGCTGTTTTAAAGAAGCAATAAAACTGGTCTTTAGACTAGTTGAGTATCTGGAGCATTATTGGGTTCGATTACAGGCTCAAAATGGCCAGAAACAAAGAACTTTCTTCTGAAACTTGTCAGTCTATTGTTCTGATAAATGAAGGCTATTCCATGTAAGAAACTGAAGATCTGGTACAACGCTGTGTACTACTCCCTTCACAGAACAGCACAAACTGGCTCTAACAAGAATAGAAAGAGGAGTGGGAAGCCCCGGTGCACAACTGAGCAAGAGTACAAGTACATTAGTGTCTAGTTTAAGATACAGACACCTCACAAGTCCTCAACTGGCAGCGTCATTAAATAGTACCCGTAAAACACCAGTCTCAACGTCAACAGTGAAGAGGAGATTCCGGGAGCACATCCAATGCTAGCATCAGTAATTCTACATTTTGTTGTTAGCCCAGCTAGCATGGACACTGCCAGTTGTGAATCTGATGCAACCAAAGCGCTTCTGCCCCCTTACCCGGGAAAGCACCAAACCTGTTGAGACGTTGGACCATTGTAGAGGGGCAAATATGATGAGAACTTAATTGATTTGGGGTTCACTTATATTGGGAGTAGTGCCTTTCCTCAGCCACAGTGTGTTAGTACATTTGCTCATATCTCACAACTCGATGAAACCTTCACTCTTGCGCAGACATTTAGAAACAGAACATGCCAATTTGAAAAATAGGCCACGAGTTTTTTGAGCTAGAATTAAGACTACTTTTGAGTAGGAAGATGTGTAGAAAAGCAACAGATACCATTAATAAGAAGGGGCTAGAAGCATCCTATATGGTGAACTACCAAGTGGCTTGGACAGGCAAGCCCCATACTATTACGGAGGACTTAATTCTTCCTGCTGCCGTGGATATGGCTGGGGGAAAAAGCCAACAAAAACTATACAGACAATGCCTTCATCTAACAACGCTGTTTCATGACGCATCAGTGACCTGGCAAGAGATGTTTTGAAACAATTACTGCTTTGCATACAACCAGTGAATTCTATGCGTTACAGCTGGATGAGTCAACAGACATGGCAGGCCTGGCACAGCTCCTGCTATATGTCTGTTATGTTTATGGGGGGTCAATTAAGGAAGACATCCTCCTCTGGATAACAGGAGAGGATATTTTGGAAGTACTGTACAGCTTTGTGACATCAAATGGACGTGTTGGTATCTGTACTGATGGCGCAAAAGCCATGACCGGGAGACATAGTGGAGTGGTAACGTGCGTGCAAGCAGCTGCTCCCAACGCTACTTGAGTACACTGCAGCATCCACCTAGAGGCTCTTGCTGCCAAGGGAATGCCTGACAGCTTGAAATATGTTTTGGACACTACAGTGAAAATGGTTAACTTTGTTACTTTGTTAAAGCAAGGCCCCTGAACTCTCGTGTATTTTCTGCACTATGCAATGATATGGGCAGCGGCCATGTAACGCTTTTACAACATACAGAAGTGCGCTGGTTATCAAGGGGCAAAGTATTGACACGTTTTTTGTGTGGCAAACTCACACTCATTCTCACACTCATTCTTATGTTTAATAAATGTATTGTGTAGTGTGTGTGTGTGTGTGTGTGGCAGGCTAACAATGATGGCAAAACAACATTTGAGAGTGTGCTGACTGGTGCTAGAGGGGGTACGCAGCTGGAGGTTGAATGTTTGAAGGGGTATGGGACTAGAGACCGTTTGGGAACCACTGTGCTAGAGTAAACATACTATGTACTTTAATCTAATTTAATGTGAACAGTGTTGTTGTGGGGGAGGGCTGCAGCTATATCATGCCTCAATTAAGGGAATCCTTTCAAAGGGTTATGTTGCGCTTAGTCATTAATGATCCCTATGTGTGTGTGTGGTAGTTCTGTTTGTTCAGATCTCCTCTGTCGTCTCTGGTTACAGCACAAACACACATCCATAGAGGTCTTATGAGGAATCATAGTAGGCCCTCCATGGTGACTGGTGCTCACGTCAGACCTTGCCTAATCCTCCTGATAATGACGTTGGCAGCCACCATGTTTACCGTCACCAAAGGGTTAGTTCATGTGGGCCTTGCCAAGCACTTGCTACTCAGGCCTGGGCAACTCCAGTCCTCGGGGCTTGATTTGGTGTCACACTTTTGACCCAGCTCCAGGTAACACCTGACTCTAATAATCAACTAGTCATGATTTTTAGTTAAAAATGCAATTAGTTTAAATCAGTTGTGTTTGCTAGTAGGGCTGGGCGATATGGCCAAAATCTCATATCCCGATTATAGGTCATTTCATATCCCGATAACGATACATATCACGATATAGCACATTTTCTGTAAATTCAATGAATAAATAGTTTATATATAATATACAGTTGAAGTCGGAAGTTTACATACACTTAGGTTGGAGTTATTAAAGCTCGTTTTTCAACCACTCAAAAATGTATTGTTAACAAACTATAGTTTTGGCAAGTCGGTTAGGACATCTACTTTGTGCATGACACAAGTAATTTTTCCAACAATTGTTTACAGACAGATTATTTCACTTATAGTTCAATGTATCACTATTCCAGTGGGTCAGAAGTTTACATACACTAAGTTGACTGTGCCTTTAAACAGCTTGGAAAATTCCAGAAAATGATGTCATGGCTTTAGAAGCTTCTGATAGGCTAATTGACGTCATAGAAAATTTGTGGGCAGAACTGAAAAAGCGTGTGCGAGCAAGGAGGCCTACAAACCTGACTCAGTTACACCAGCTCTGTCAGGAGGAATGGGCCAAAATTCACCCAACTTATTGTAAGAAGCTTGCGGAAGGCTACCCGAAACATTTGAACCAAGTTAAACAATTTTAAGGCTATGCTACCAAATACTAAACTGAGTTTAAATGTATTTGGCTAAGGTGTATGTAAACTACTGACTTCAACTGTATATAATACACACACACACACACACACTAACGATCAAACGTTTTAGAACACCTACTCATTCAAGGGTTTTTCTTTATTTTTACTATTTTCTACATTGTAGAATAATTGTGAAGACATCAACTATGAAATAACACATATGGAATCATGTAGTAACCAAGTGTTAAATGTAGTAACCAAGTGTTAAGTGTTAAACAAATCAAAATATATTTGAGATTCTTCAAAGTAGGCACCCTTTGCCTTGATGACAGCTTTGCACACGCTTGGCATTCTATCAACCAGCTTCATAATGTAGTCACCTGGAATGCAGGTGTGCCGTCTTAAAAGTTAATTTGTGGAATTTCTTTCCTTCTTAATGCGTTTGAGCCAATCAGTTGTGTTGTGACAAGGAAGGGGGGTATACAGAAGATAGCCCTATTTGGTAAAAGACCAAGTCGATATTATGGAAAGAACAGCTCAAATATGCAAAGAGAAATGACAGTCCAGCATTACATTAAGACATGAAGGTCAGTTAATCTGGAGAATTTCAAGAACTTTGAACGTTTCTGCAAGTGCAGCCGCAAAAACCATCAAGCGCTATGATGAAACTGGCTCTCATGAGGACCGTCATAGGAATGGAAGACCCAGAGTTAACTCTGCTGCAGAGGATAAGTTCAGTTGAGTAACCAGCCTCAGAAATTGCAGCCCAAATAAATGCTTCACAGAGTTCAAGTAACAGACACATCTCGACATCAACTGTTCAGAGGAGACTGTGTGAATGAGGTCTTCGTGGTCGAATTACTGCAAAGAAACCACTACTAAAGGACAGCAATAAGAAGAAGAGACTTGCTTGGGCCAAGAAACACGAGCAATGGGCATTAGACTGGTGGAAAATTGTCCTTTGATCTGTCCACCGTCTTTGTGAGACGCGGTGTGGGTGAACAGATGGTCTCGGCATGTGTATTTCCCACATAAAGCTTGGAGGAGGAGTTGTTATAGTGTGGGGGTGCTTTGCTGGTGACACTGTCTGTGATTAATTTAAAATTCAAGGCACACTTAACCAGCCTTCTGCAGCAATACACCATCCCATCTGGTTTGTGCTTAGTTCCACTATCATTTGTTTTTCAGCAGGACAATGACCCAACACCTCCAGGCTGTGTAAGGGTTATTTTATCAAGAAAGAGAGTGATGGAGTGCTGCATCCGATGACCTGACCTCCACAATCCCCCGACCTCAACCAAATTGAGATGGTTTGGGATGAGTCGGACCGCAGAGTGAAGGAAAAGCAGCCAAGAAGTGCTCCACATATGTGGGAACTCCTTCAAGACTGTTGGAAAAGCATTCCAGGTGAAGCTGGTTGAGATAATGCCAAGCGTGTGCAAAGCTGTAATCAAGGCAAAGGGTGGCTACTTTGAAGATGCTCAAAAATATATATATATATATGTACCATTCAAAAGTTTGGGGTCACTTAGAAATGTCCTTGTTTTTGAAGCAATTTTTTTTGTCCATTAAAATATCAGGTTGATCAGAAATACAGTGTAGACATTGTTGATGTTTTAAATGACTATTGTAGCTGAAAACAGCAGATTTTTTAAATGGAACATCTACAAAAGCATACAGAGGCCCATTATCAGCAACCATCACTCCTGTGTTCCAATGGCACGTTGTGTTAGCTAATCCAAGTTTATTATTTTAAAAGGCTAATTGATCATTAGAAAACCCTTTTGCAAATATTTTAGCACAGCTGAAAACTGATGATTTAAAGAAGCAATAAAACGTGCCTTCTTTAGACTAGTTGAGTATCTGTAGCATCAGCATTTGTGGGTTCGATTACAGGCTCAAAATGGCCAGAAACAAAGAACTTTCTTCTGAAACTCGTCAGTTTATACTTGTTCTGAGAAATGAAGGCTATTCCATGTGAGAAATTGCCAATAAACTGAAGATCTCGTACAACGCTGTGTACTACTTCCTTCACAGAACAGTGCAAACTGGCTCCAACCAGAATAGAAAGAGGAGTGGAAGGCCCCGGTGCACAACTGAGCAAGAGGACAAGTACATTAGTGTCTAGTTAAAGATACAGACACCTCACAAGTCCTCAACTGGCAGCTTCATTAAATAGTACCCACAAAACACCGGTCTCAGCGTCAACAGTGAAGAGGCAACTCCGGGTTGCTGGCCTTCTAGGCAGAGTTGCAAAGAAAAAGCCATATCTCTTACACACCGATAAAAATTAAGATGGGCAATAGAACACAGACTCTGGACAGAAAAAGTGTTATGAACAGATGAGTCTGAGGTGTTCGGATCACAAAGAACAACATTCGAGAGATGCAGAGAAATGAAAAGATGCTGGAGGAGTGCTTGATGCCATCTGTCAAGCATGGTGGATGCAATGTGATTGCCTGGGGATGCTTTCGTGGTGGTGGTAAAGCGGGAGATTTGTACAGGGTAAAAGGGATCTTGAAGATGGAAGGTTATCAATCCATTTTGCAACGCCATGCCATACTCTGGACGGCACTTAATTGGAGCCAATTTCCTCCTACAACAGGACAATGACCCAAAGCACAGCTCCAAACTATGCAAGAACTATTTAGGGAAGAAGCAGTCAGCTGGTATTCTGTCTATAATGGAGTGGCCAGCACAGTCACCGGATCTCAACCCTATTGAGCTGTTGTGGGAGCAGCTTGACCATATGGTATGTAAGAAGTGCTCATCAAGCCAATCCAACTCGTGGGAGGTGCTTTAGGAAGCATGGGGTGAAATCTCTTCAGATTACCTCAACAAATTGACAACTATAATTCTGCAAGGTCTGCAAGGCTGTAATTGCTGCAAATGGAGGATTCTTTGACGAAAGCAAAGTTTGAAGGACACAATTTATTATTTCAATTAAAAATCATTATTTATAACCTTGTCAACGTCTTGACTATATTTCCTATTCATTTTGCAACTAATTTCATGTATGTTTTAATGGAAAACAAGGACATTTCTAAGTGACTCCAAACGGTTATGTATGTATGTATGTGGAAGTGTATTTTGGCTATGGTGTCTCAAAATGGACAAACAGTATTGCCTCGTTTCTCTTTTCTAGCAAAGGTTGTTTAAGGGCGTATGCGAGCACACTTGTTCAGTTCACCTGCCAAGATCGGCTGATGTGTGCGGAAGTCTTAGGGCAGTTGAAATCAGTGAGGGGCATAATTTTGGGGGTTTCTTGCATTTGGAATTCTATTGAATTCTACTTATCACGCTATGCCACAATAAACATAAAGTCCAAATTCCGAGACTCCGAGACCATCGAGTGCTTTTGAAGTGACAGGTTGGCGTGAAATCTGTAGCCCCCGCTGCGTTGTATCAGCACAATGGACAATGCCCTATACACTAAAGCGAGGCCGTTTTGGTAGTGAATATTTATATAATAATTCACCTATTACAAACAGCCTACGTGAATGCAGCAGTACACACAGCTGTCTTACCAAAATATTATAAACTAAATGCTGCAAGTAGTAGCCTAGTTATTCATGCATGCAAACATGTAACATGCAAACTTTTTTTCTAAGAGTGTAGACTTACCTGGGCTGGCTTCTCTTCCAAGATCGTCAGGAACAGTCAGAGTTGGATGGGGCTGTGGAGCCATTATCCTGGCGGAGCTTGTGGAATGGTGGGTAGGCTCTGCACCTGGCGCTCGGTAGCATCATTGCTGCTGGGCTTGGTGGCAGCTTCAGTGGTTTGATGCTGCTGCGGGTCCTTGCTCTCCTTTTCTCTTTGGCGAAGCCAATTTATAATATCCATTGTGGCAGTGGCAAATTATCTGGTTAGAGCTAGCTAAATAGGCTAAGGCAAATAATACTGACGCTTTTCACAGCTAGCTTAGAAACTAACTAAACTGTGGTGGTGGGGCGTGAGGCAGGGGTGAGTGAAGCAGCTTCAATGGTAAATTTGACCCTGCCCTTATATATCAAAATCTAATATTACAGACGGAGGCGCATCACGTTATTCACTTAGCCTACCAGAGATGAGAAGCATTTTCCACGCTTTTTATGGAAACCCAAAGGAGTCAAACCTAACGACCCCAGTGGCTTTCCATGGCCCCCCTATACACACTGCGGTGCGATGTGTCCATTGTGCTGACACATTGCAGCAGAGATACAAATTTTGTGCCAACCTGTCAAACAATCATTTGACCTTTTTTGTTATTTTTATATAGGGACATAAAACTAAAACTGAGGGGGGGCACAAGTTTCAACTGAGGGGACTGAGCCTCCTTTCCCCCCTTGTGGAGCCGGGCCGAGTTCCACTGTAACTTGTAACAGATTGGCTTCATGTCACACATACTTCAGTGTTCAGGCCATCCACCCTACGTAGTCCTGGCCTGCCTGATGCGACTCAAGTGGTAGACAGCTAGGGAGAGCTGTGACACACTGATCTGGATAAAACTCCTAAAGTTGTTTTGGAAGGGGGCGGCGCTCGGGGGGGCTGTGAGTTGATGGTCATGTTGGTGTTTGAGTGATAAAGACACAAAGACTTTCCAGACTCTTAAGTCAGGAGGACTTTGCAGACTAACACAGTCCGCCCCCTCAAACACTGTTGGGATCTAGCCTTAACGTTAACTAACTGGCATGCAATTCAAGCGTGAGACCGAGACGTTATCTGGAAACAACCATCTAGCTATCTATTGGCCAGTAATGGCATCATTTGAGAAGAAGCTGCTCATAGTGGGAGAGTGAATTGTATATGAGTGAATTTGCTAAATGAACACTTCCCTTGTACTGGAATGTAACTGAAGTGCTCAGTCAGGTGACATGTTGTGTCATACCTGTTAATTTAGTGCACACACTGTGACCTATAGTCTTTATGATTATTTTGAATGTTTGATCATACAGGCATAACGTTTTTTGAAATAAATGTGCGTCATATAAAACCCTATGTGCATCTTCATATGCACGCACAAGGACCAGCCTGGAAAACTCTTGTTAACACAAGTGTTAACTGGTATCTTTTGGTATTTGTGTAATAACTGTGTTAAAATTTTGTTATCTCTGTTCTTGCTTTGTCTAGGGTGTTTCTTAATCATGCCTCATCTCTGCCTGGTCACACCCATGAAACTAGCCAACTACCAACACAGAATCAAATACCTGTAGCTCAGGAGTGGACTACTAGCATATATGTGATGTTCCTCTCTTCACCCAGTGGTTGCAAGAGAAGCATTCTATAAATGTGCCTTTTGAGGGCATGTTTACCTACAGTATGCTAAAGCAGACTTTATGCCGGAGGAAAGAAAAATAGGTAGTGCACTAGATAAGGTGTCCCAGATTTTACCTTTGTTCTCTATCGCCATTTCCTGCCTGTGCATAAAGTCAACACTGCACAGCAGAGGTTTGTCACCTGTAAAGTTGTACAGGTTTAGAGCATGTTGTAAACAGGTTTGTTTCTATGCCATCAACTACTTTGTATTTGTACATGTTTTAAAAAGTTTGTAGTCTTCTCTTTCTGGAATGTGGAAGTTTTACCCTCCCCGTTCAGGCCTAGCTTCAACATCAAGGAATGTCTCAGACTATAACCACAACAGGCTTTTTTTTCTTCAAATCAGGTCACTATCTTTAATTCACTAAAGCTTCTCTCACAAAAAAACGTTTTTTTTCTCAACAACAAGATTGGGATTTAGGCTATTTGCAAGTTTATGTAACTTCTACAAGTGGGCTGGCTTTAACTGCAGTTTTCAATAAAGCAAAGTTGGGGATTGGCTGAAAGTTTCTCCACTTCCCCTTAGCAACAGCCAACTGAGTCCTGCCCCTGAAACTTAAAAAGCAACAGTTTCCCAGAAGTCAGCTGACACAGACGTTTATCTGTGAGAGCAGAGAGAATGGAGTCTAATCTTCTACGCAGTCCATTTTACTTCTGAATCAAATGGTTCACTGGTACTTTGGATTAATATGACATGAGATGTAGTGCAGGGACAAAGTATAGCCTTGGGAATTCTAGAGTTTGCCCAGTTCCCGTAGTGCTGTAATACATGCCACCTCAGTGTGAACTCTGAACCCAATCCCACACACTCAGAGTTGCATGGCCATGGGGCTGAGCTCACATCTCATCCACTTGGTACACTGTGTCATGTCCTCAAATGTAAAGCACATTCATTTTCTGTGTCAGTTGAACTGTTAATCTTGCATTGGACTGTCTTGCCTTTGTAGGAATAATTTGCTGTTCCACTTTTGGACTACCTTGCCTTCAACTGAATAACTTGTTCCACATTTACCAACATTAAGGCCAAATTAATTTTACACTGAACAAAAATATAAATGCAACATGCAACAATTTCAAAGATTTTGCTGAGTTACAGTTCGTATAAGGAAATCAGTAAATTGAAATAAATGCATTAAGCACTAATCTTTGGATTTCACATGACTGAGAATTCAGACATGTATCTGTTGGTCACAGATACCTTAAACGAAAGGTAGGGGCATGGATCAGAAAACCAGTCAGTATCTGGTGTGACCACCATTTGCTTCATGCAGCCTGACACATCTCCTTCGCATAGAATTGATCAGGCTGTTGATTGTGGCCTGTGGAATGTTTATCCACTCCTCTTCAATGGCTGTGCGAAGTTTCTGGATATTGGTGGGAACTGGAACGTGCTGTCGTACACGTCGATCCAGAGCATCATAAACATGCTCAATGGCTGACATGTCTGGTGAGTATGCAGGCCATGGGACATTTTCAGCTTCCAGGAATTGTGTACAGATCCTTGCGACATGGGGCCATGCATTATAATGCTGAAACATAAGGTGATGGCGGTGGATGAATGGCACGACAATGGGCCTCGGGATCTCGTCAAGTATCTCTGTGCATAAATTGCCATCGATAAATGCAACTGTGTTCGTTGTACGTAGCTTATGCCTGCCCAAACCATAACCCCACCACCACCATGGGGAACTCTGTTCACAACGTTGACATCAGCAAACCGCTTGCCCACACAATGACATACATGCTGTCTACAATCTGCTATTTAATGCTATTTAATCATCTTATATGCCACACCTGTCAGGTGAATGCATTATCTTAGCAAAGGAGAAATGCTCACTAACAGGGATATAAACAAATTGTGCACAAAATTTGAGAGAAATAAGATTTTTGTGCGTATGGAACATTTCTGGGATCTTGTATTTCAGCTCATGAAACATGGGACCAACACTTTACATGTTGCGTTTTTATTTTTGTTCAGTATAAGTTTACTTTTTCAAACTTATTGACACGAGAGATACATTTTAACTGTCCCTTTTCTCAGTACATTGTAGTCTCAGGGAGGGCAGTAACCTCAGATATGAGGGCATAGTGGGCCATTCCAGATAGGGCCTGTTTTCTCACCCTCTCTGAGAGGACAACAGTGCAGTCCAGAGACAAATATTCCCTACAGTAGGGGTGTAACATGTTCCCAAGAATTCCAACTCATAACATACCGGAAGGAAGCAGTGGGTGGTGCATGTTATGTTACTAAGAATACCAATCCAGCCAGAACACAGCGTTCTTTGTGGATTCTAACTTGGAGACCAGGCAACACCCATCTTTGAGGACAATTCCACCCCTTGCAGTGGTTATAGGCTACTCTAGTGTTTTGACATCCACCATTGTGTTTAATGTCAATGGTTTACTTTTACCTTTAATAATTAGTTTCACGTTGCATGCATGCATAGGTGGTCATTCCATTTACTGTGTAACTATTTTGAGAGTCACAAATGCATTATTTCAACTGCCACAGTGTAATGTGTGTCTATACACAGTCAAATCAAACTTTATTTGCCACATGCACCAAATACAAGAAGTGTGGACTTTACCGTGAAATGTTACTAACAAGCCCTTAACCAACAGTGCAGTTCAAGAAGCAAATATTT
Source organism: Salvelinus namaycush (assembly GCF_016432855.1). NCBI lineage: Eukaryota > Metazoa > Chordata > Actinopteri > Salmoniformes > Salmonidae > Salvelinus > Salvelinus namaycush. The sequence goes on from NC_052311.1 coordinate 50,355,287, forward strand.
ATCAAGAATGCTAAAATAAAAAGTAATAATAAAAAGTAACACAATAAGAAGAAGAATAATGAGGCTACATACAGGGGCACCGGTACCGAGTCCATGTGCAGGGGTACAGGCTAGTTGAGGTAATTTGTACATGTAGGTGGGGGCGAAGTGACTGTACATAGGTAACAAACAAACGGCGAGTAGCAGCAGTGTACAGGGGGTTGGGGGGGATCAATGTAAATTGTCCGGTGGTGATTTTTATGTATTGTTCAGCAGTCTAATGGCTTGGGGGTAGAAGCTGTTGAGGCGCCTTTTGGTCCTAGACTTGGCGCTCCGGTACCGCTTGCTGTGCGGTAGCAGAGAAAACAGTCTAAAACTTGAGTGACTGGAGTCTCTGACAATTTTCTGGGCTTTCCTTTGACACCGCCTATTATATATGTCCTGGATGGCAGGAAGCTTGGCCCCAGTGATGTACCGGGCCGTTCACACTACCCTCTGTAGTGCCTTACGGTCAGATGCTGAGCAGTTGCCATACCAGGCGGTGATGCAACCGGTCAAGATGCTCTCGATGGTGCAGCTGTAGAACCTTTTGAGGATCTGGGGACCCATGCCAAGTCTTTTCAGTCTCCTGAGGAGGAAAAGGTTTTGTCGCGCCCTCTTCACGACTGTCTTGGTATGTTTGGACCATGATAGTTCGTTGGTGATGTGGACACCAAGGAACTTGAAACTCTCAACCCGCTCCACTACAGCCCCGTCGATGTTAATGGGAGCCTGTTCGGCCCACCTTTTCCTGTAGTTCACGATCAGCTCTTTTGTCTTGCTGACATAGAGGGAGAGGTTGTTGTCCTGGCACCACACTGCCAGTTCTCTGACCTCCTCCCTATAAACCGTCTCATCGTTGTCGGTGATCAAGCCTACCACTGTTGTATCGTCAGCAAACTTAATGAACCACGCAGTCGTGTGTGAACAGGGAATACAGGAGGGGACTAAGTACACACCCCTGAGGGGCCCCAGTGTTAAGGATCAGCGTGGCAGATGTGTTGTTGCCTACTCTTACCACCTGGGGGCGGCCCGTCAGGAAGTCCAGGATCCACTTGCAGAGGGAGGTGTTTAGTCCCAGAGTCCTTTGCTTAGTAATGAGCTTTGTGGGCATTATGGTGTTGAACGCTGAGCTGTAGTCAATGAACAGCATTCTCACATAGGTGTTCCTTTTGTCCAGGTGAGAAAGGGCAGTGTGGAGTGCAATTGAGATTGCGTCATCTGTGGATCTGTTGAGGCGGTATGCGAATTGGAGTGGGTCTAGGGTGTCCGGGAGGATGCTGTTGATGCTGTTGACCTGCCTTTCAAAGCACTTCATGGCTACCGACGTGAGTGCCATGGGGCGGTAATCATTTAGGCAGGTTACCTTTGCTTCCTTGGGCACAGGGACTATGGTGTTCTGCTTGAAACATGTAGGTATTACAGACTTTTCAACCTCAGGGAAGACACTTGACAGTTGGTCCGCGAATGCTTTGAGTACACGTCCTGGTAATCCGTCTGGCCCCGCGGGGTGAATGTTGACCTGTTTAAAGGTTTTGTTCACAACGGCTACCGAGAGCGGTATCACACAGTCATCCAGAACAGCTGGTGCTCTCGTGCATGCTTCACTGTTGCTTGCCTCGAAGCGTTCATAAAAGGCATTTCGCTCGTCTGGTAGGCCCGCGGCACTGGGCAGCTCGCCTCTGGTTTTCCCTTTGTAGTCCGTAATAGTTTTCAAGCCCTGCCACGTCCGACGAGCATCAGAGCCAGTGTAGTAGGATTCAATCTTTATCCTGTATTGACGCTTTGCTATGTGTACTTGTTAAAGACCAGAGAATTACAATGAAACTAGGTGAAAATGCAGTTTTTAAACTAGACACCGTTTGACTTCACAGAAACTCATATGAACCCATTGCACTGTAACAGTTTGTGCCTTTGTAATGGTGTCTTGGTGTCATGTTTGCATAGAGTTTATATGGCAAACATTTAAATAGACTTGTAGACCCCTTCCATGGCTTTTAGCTTCTTGAGGTCAAGCTGCAACAGGCCAAGAGCTGTTTGCCCTCGACGCTCTCAGGTGTGATGTTGTTAATATGGTGAGTCCATTAAGTGGGTGGGGGTCAAAGGGTTTTGTGTCTCTCCTCACCTGTGTTTCAAAACAGTGATAAAAACCACCCAAAGCATCACCAGGGATTGATTGGGATCAAATGGTCAGGTTTGATATTATTTGCCCCTAGCTAACATTCCTGGAAGCTTCATTCTATCTATGGAGCATGTATGACATCAACTCATCCAATTGAATAGGGCACATTGTGATAAATAACACAGACGGAATTGCCCACATGGTCAAGGGAAAAAAGTTGTGTGACGGTATAGAGTGGTGTAAAGTACTTAAATAAAAAATACTTTAAAGTACTACTTAAATAATTTTTGGGGGGGGTTATCTGTACTTTACTACTTGTATTTTGAACAAATTTTACTTTTACTTCACTACATTCCAAAAACAAATTCTGTACTTTTTACTCCATACATTTTCCCTGACACCCAAAAGTACTCGTTACATTTTGAATGGTTATCAGGAAAGAAAAATGGTCCAGTTCACACACTTATAGTTGAAGTCTGAAGTTTACATACACCTAGGTTGGAGTCATTAAAACTTGTTTTTCAACCACTCCACAAATTTCTTGTTAACAAACTATAGTTTTAGCAAGTCGGTTAGGACATCTACTTTGTGCATGACACAAAGCATTTCTCCAACAATTGTTTACAGACAGATTATATCACTAATAATTCACTGTATCACAATTCCAGTGGGTCAGAAGTTTACATACACTAAGTTGACTGTGCCTTTAAACAGCTTGGAAAATTTCAGAAAATGATGTCATGGCTTTAGAAGCTTCTGATAGGCTAATTGACATCATTTGAGTCAATTGGAGGTGTACCTGTGGATGTATTTCAAGGCCTACCTTCAAACTCAGTGCCTCTTTGCTTGACATCATGAGAAAATCAAGAGAAATCAGCCTAGACTTCAGAAAAAACTATTGTAGACATCCACAAGTTCTGGTTCAACCAGAATTCATCAAATTCTGGTTCATCCTTGGGAGCAATTTCCAAATGCCTGAAGGTACCACGTTCATCTGTACAAACAACAGTACGCAAGTATAAACACCATGGGACCACGCAGCAGTCATAATGCTCCGGAAGGAGACGCATTCTGTCTCCTAGAGACTAATGTACTTTGGTGCGAAAAGTGCAAATCAATCCCAGAATAACAGCAAAGGACCTTGTGAAGATGCTGGAGGAAACAGGTACAAAAGTATCTATATCCACAGTAAAACGAGTCCTATATTGACATAACCTGAAAGGCCGCTCAGCAAGGAAGAAGCCACTGCTCTAAAACCGCCATAAAAAGCCAGACTACAGCTTGCAACTGCACATGGGGACAAAGTTTGTACTTTTGGGAAAAATGTCCTCTGGTCTGATGAAACAAAAATATAACTGTTTGGCCATAATGACCATCGTTATGTCTGGAGGGAAATGGGGGAGGCTTGCAAGCCGGAGAACACCATCCCAACTGTGAAGCACGGGGGTGGCAGCATCATGTTGTGGGGGTGCTTTGCTGCAGGAGGGAATGGTGCACTTCACAAAATAGATGGCATCATGAGGAAGAAAAATTATGTGGATATATTGAAGCAACATCTCAAGACATCAGTCAGGAAGTTAAAGCTTGGTCGCAAATGGGTCTTCCAAATGGACAATGACCCCAAGCATACGTCCAAGTTGTGGCATGGCTTAGGGACAACAAAGTTAAGGTATTGGAGTGGCCATCACAAAGCCCTGACCTCAATCCTATAGAACATTTGTGATCCGAACTGAAAAAGCGTGTGCGAGCAAGGAGGCCTACAAACCTGACTCAGTTACACCAGCTCTGTCAGGAGGAATGGGCCAACATTCACCCAACTTATTGTGGGAAGCTTGTGGAAGGCTATCCGAAACATTTGACCCGTTTAACAATTTAAAGGCAACGCTACCAAATACTAATTGAGTGTATGTAAACTTCTGACCCACTGGGAATGTGATGAAAGAAATTAAAGCTGAAATACATAATTCTTTCTGTCACGTTCCTGACCTGTTTTCTGTTATTTTTGTATGTGTTTAGTTGGTCAGGGCGTGAGTTTGGGTGGGCATTCTATGTTTTGTGTTTCTATGTTTAGGTTAGTGGTAATTAGCCTTATATGGTTCTCAATCAGGGACAGGTGTTTGACGTTTCCTCTGATTGAGAACCATATAAAGGTAGGCTGTTCACACTGTTTGTTTGTGGGTGATTGTCTTCCGTGTCTGTGTATGTTGCACCATACGGGACTGTTTCGGTTTGTTCGTTCGTTTGTTGTAGTCTGTACCTGTTCGTGCGTTCTTCGTGTTATATGTAAGTTCTCATAGTTCAGGTCTGTCTACGTTCGTTTGTTATTTTGTAGTTTGTTGAAGTGTTTTCGGTTTTCGTCTTTTCTTTAATAAACTTCATTATGTCCACTTTCCACGCTGCGCTTTGGTCCAATCCCTACTCCTCCTCTTCATCCGAAGAGGAGGAGGACAGCCGTTACACTTTCTACTATTATTCTGATATTTCACATTTAAAAAAAAAAAGTGGTGATCGTAACTGACCTAAGACAGGGAATTTTTACTAGGATTAAATGTCAGGAATTGTGAAAAACTGAGTTTAAATGTATTTGGCTAAGGTGTATGTAAACTTGAACTGTATCAAGAGAACATCCCTGTTCAACTTACTGCCTCTGATCTGGCGGACTCACTAAACACAAATGCTTTGTTTGTAAATTATGGCTGAGTGTTGGAGTGTGCCCCTAGCTATCTGTAAATTAAAAAAAAATACATAAGGAATTTATTTTTATTTGTAATACTTAAGTATTTTAGCAATCACATGTACTTTTGATACTTAAGTATATTTAAAACCAAATACTTTTAGACTTTTACTCAAGTAATATTTTACTGGGTGACTTTTACTTTTACTTGAGTCCTTTTATATTAAGGTATATTTTGCTTTTACTCAAATATGACAGTTTGGTACTTTTTCCACCATTACTCAAATATGACAATTTGGTACTTTTTCCACCATTAACGGTACATACCGCATGTTCCATTCAGCAGGAACAAGGTCATATGTCTTTATGTGTCACAGGATGTGACTCAGTCTGAATGACCAAGTGTTGGGACATCTCTTCTTTAGCATAGGGATCAAGGATTATGATGAGCTATGGGCATGTCCCCCAAAAGTAGAAGTGGTTTCACAAGAACCAGTATAATTATTACTCTTTATTTGGAATCATTAGAGCTGCTGAGCATACACTATTATAGCGTGTTTTCAATGTGTAATATCGTAAGGCATTTATACAAGTGAAGACAGAAATGGCAATGGCCTTAATTGTGACTACAAATCAAACATCAATGGTCTTGGTTTAATCTCAAAACATCAAAACATGACTAACACATCTCTCAACATCTATGATCTATTGGGAATCCAAATGTCAGCCTTATTCGTGATATATTTCAGCACTGTAGTCTATATTCAGCAAGTTTAACATGCATTCAAATGTTATGTGGTTTATCAGTGTGTCCTCATAGGCCTTACCCTTATAAAGACAGTAATTAGAGGGTCCCTTTCTTATTGTTAGCTTGTGTTTTGTCTCTATAGGCCTACATATGAATTTGGGTCAACACTTAAGCCTTTTATCCTCCCCCTGTAGATGACTGGGGGATTACAACACAGTCAAAATAAGTGCTTTGCTGATAAGTGACAGAAAAAGCCAGACCAGCTCAAGCCTGTTTCCTTGACCGAGACAGTGATGTTGTCAACAGCTATTTCCAAGAGTGCTGTTTAACAAATGATCCCTATACTTTGGCCTGCTGCTTTTTATGTTGTTGTTCATCTTACATCAGCTACAGGTTTAAAACAGGACAGTTTTTTTTCACATGATGAAAAACATGAAAAATCATAATCTTCTAAAAGGCTAATACTGATGTTTGTTGGCTGAACAGTTTAACCATGAAACACTTCATAGTTTTGACATCATCATGTCACCATTAGGGCTGTGGTGATCAATACATTTTTGTCAGCTGGGGATTGTCAAGCAAATAACTGCCGGGCTCACGGTAATTAACTATTAATTAACCTAAACACATTTAGCATCTCTTGGCTTCATCGCATAGCCTACAAGCCACTGATGCAGACCTTTTGGAACATCTGCATTTAAAAATTCTAATAAATCCATGTAATATAGCCTACACGTCACAATAAGTCCATTATTTATTTTAGACATGTCTAAAGAAACATGTTATGAAGAAAAATGTAGTCTATTTCAGAAGAACAGAATAGCGTACTCTGAGTTGTCCTTATGTTAGGCCCTGATATGGCTGTGGGCTATACTAGTTCATTTAGCAGGCAAGATTTGCTTAGAATTACATGGCATTCTTTTTTTATTATTTTATAGTATGAAGAATACAATTGAAGAGAGCTGAATAAAATTGAAAGCATATTTTCCCCAAACGATTTCTAAGGAAGTGCACAGATGCGGCTATTCTGGGTTGAGCGTTTAACAAAGAAACAGGTCCTCCTATATGCTTTATTTCAAGTTATTTATACAACTTTAGTTGTGAAACAAACGTTGGGCTATATGTTTAGATTTTAATACAGTATAATAACGATGATATAATACATTCACCAATGCATTGGTTATTGTTCAAAGTCGAACCTCCACCGTGTATCTGTGTGCCATAGTACTAGTTGGTTATATATCGTGACAATGAGGTATGAATATTGATGAAAGGTTTTTCAGTTTGGCGCATAGGGCTACATGTTTTATGACCATGTTAACCTTTGACAGATCTTGTGTTTTTTTCAGCCAATGAGAATGTTGATTGTCGACTATAAACTACAGTCAAGGTTATACTCAAGGTTACTGGAGGACATTTTGATTAACTGAATGCTGGTGATTCACCACCACCAGTTATTTCTTTACCCTATAGCCTTATATTAACCATCTGTTGGTAGTTTTGGTCAATGGAAAGCAGTAGGCCTGTACTTGTCTCATGTGCTTTTTTTAAATGTATTGCTTCCTCATTTAGTTTTTATCATAAGCTATGTTATAAACATCATAAATACGTGGTTGGAAGAATGTCATATAGACATCCAACCTCAACAGCACATTGTTGGTAACACTTTATTTGATCATAGTTTAGCTGGTATTTACCTGGTATTTACCTGGTATTTACTAGGAAATGTGTCGTATCAACTGGTACTTTTAGCAAAAGATTGAAACACTATTGGTTTTTAACTGCTACTAAATGGTGCCTATGATGTTTGTTTTAATGAATATCATATGAGGGGTTAATGGGTTATTATTGTTTACTTGCCATGTTGCCATGTAATTCCTATACTGTAAATAGCTGTTCATTTTCATACCATTAAATAAAGTGGTAACCTTCCTTTTCTTACTAGATAGTGTAGGTGTTAGTGTAAATCTAAATGAATGCTCAAAAGTTAAATATTTGTCTGCAAAGATGTATATACATTACAGTCTTAAGAGGGATACTATCCCTGTCACGTTCCTGACCTGTTTTCTGTTGTTTTGTATGTGTTTAGTTGGTCAGGACGTGAGCTGGGTGGGAATTCTATGTTGTGTGTCTAGTTTGTCTGTTTCTATGTCCAGCCTAATATGGTTCTCAATCAGAGGCAGATGGTAATCGTTGTCCCTGATTGAGAATCATATATAGGAGGCTTGTTTTGTGTTGGGATTTTGTGGGTGTTTGTTTCCTGTCTCTGTGATTGTCTGCACCAGATAGGTCTGTGTCGTTTTTTGCACATTTGTTATTTTGTATTGTTGTTTGTAGTGTTTTACTTGTTCTTTATTAAACATGTTTAACACTAGCCGCGCTGCACTTTGGTCCTCTCCTTCACCCCTGGAAGAAAACCGTTACAATCCCAGAAATAAATAACTGTAAATAAAATATATTGTTATGACATCATAAACCAAAAGTATTTGCATTGCATTCAACTTAAGAAATTAAATTGATTGGGAAATGACCATATGGGAACGCTGCCTGAACTATTTTATTTCACCTTTATTTAACCAGGTAGGCCAGTTGAGAACAAGTTCTCGTTTACAACTGCGACCTGGCCAAGATAAAGCAAAGCAGTGTGACACAAACAACAACACAGAGTTACACATGGAATAAACAAACATACAGTCAATAACACAGTAGAAAAAATAACAAAAAAAGTATATATACAGTGTGTGCAAATGAGGTAAGATAAGGGAGGTATGGCAATCAAATAGGCCATAGTGGCGAGGTAGTTACAATATAGCAATTAAACACTGGAGTGATAGATGTGCAGAAGATGAATGTGCAAGTAGAGATACTGGGGTGCAAAGGAACAAAATAAATAAATGCAGTATGGGGATGAGGTAGTTGGATGGGCTATTTACAGATGGGCTATGTACAGGTGCAATGATCTGTGAGCTGCTCTGACAGCTGGTGCTTGAAGTTAGTTAGGGAGATAAGAGATGAGAGGAATACTGCTGTTATCAGGATCATATTCCGTGGGAAATTACTGTGTAGGCAGGATTTGATCTATGTTAATTATGGTAACTGACTTTGGTGTTTGCTTGCTCACCTGCATTAACCTCTTACTTTTCACAGCTAAGTGTACTACTAAACATAAGATAACCTATATTGGTCGCCCTTTCTGTGGATTGAGGTAAATCCAATAGCAGCACAGAAACTTTGTGTTGAATATGTTTGACAAAAGCATGATAGCTTCACTTCTTCACTGCTTTCAATATTGATTATAATGGTTTCAGTTTGCAATGCAGAATGGTTTGTTTTGACCATCTAGAAGCTGAGGTGGTATCTGGTGAAGGTGACTGCAAAATAGGTAAATGTTGAGTACTGTCCCACCCTAATCCCAAAGGTGTGTGTGTTTAGTAGTTTGTTTATTTGTGGCTCTCCTAGTTTACATGGAGGTAGTTTTCCCATCAGTAACACTGAAAGCTTTGCTTCCTGGAGGGCTCCCACCCATGGGAGTGGACATAGATTGGGGGAAAACAACAACCCCAAAGACCACACATGAAAGACAGTCAATAAAGAAACAGCAGTTTCATTGACCCCCACTTACCTCAGAACAGAGGAACTGAACACCACTGTCTACTGTTGTCATCCTGCTGCTCAACCCATCTATTTTAAAGATGTATTATTCATGTAAATAAGGTATCAAAACCCGGAAGTATTTCACAATTTAATGCCCATATACAGTACCCGTTTGATAGTTAAAGCTCTATTTATGACATGAGTGTGTGCCCATTCAAGCCAATCCCACACCCGCTCACCTTTTCTGTGGGTAACTAATCCTATATGATTCCTGAATTGAGTTGAGTGTATCAAACAAACATCCTTGAGCAGAATCTGCATATTTTCGACCTTTGACTCATTGTTTTGAAGCAAATTTGTTTTGGTCTGAGCCATGCAAATGCATGTACACGTGCACATGTTATCAGCACACATTAATGGCATCAGTGTTTAAAGTTTAGCCTTCAGCACAATGGCTAATAGCTCACTCTTTTAACCAGGCACTACTAATAACAGCTAGGGGCTGCACCTGCAAAGGTGAGGTACTGATAAAGACAAACCATTACTCTTTGGCTTGCTTGGTACTGTGCTTGTTGTTGGTGCCATAGTGTGGAAAGCTACAAGCTACTCTTAAAAATCAAATGTTGACAGCTTGGCTTGGTCTTCTCTATCTCGAATGGATCCAAATCATATTGTTTAGTTGATGTTTACACTTTGGTGAAATTACATCATGTCAAAATACTCTACATGACCAAAAGTATGTGGACACCTGCTCATCGAACATCTCTTTCCAAAATCATGGGATTTAATATGGAGTTGGTCCCCCTTTGCTGCTATAAGAGCCTCCACTCTTCTGGGAAGGCTTTCCACTAGATGTTGGAACATTGCTGCACGGACTTTCTTCCATTCAGCCAAAAGAGCACTAGTAAGGTCTTGCACTGAAGTTGGCCAATTAGGGCTGGCTCACAGTCAGCGTTTCAATGCATCCCAAAGGTGTTCGATGGGATTGAGGTCAGGGCTCTGCACAGACCAGTCAAGTTCTTCCACGCCGATCTCAACAAACCATTTCTGTATGGATCTCGATTTGTGCACAAGGGCATTTTCATACTGGAACAGGAAAGGGCTTTCCCCAAACTGTTTCCACAAAGTTGGAAGGCCAGAATCGTCTAGAATGTAATTACACGATGTAGCGTTAAGATTTCCCTTCACTGGAACTAAGGGGCCTAGCCAAACCATGAAAAACAGCCCCAGACCATTATTCCTCCTCCACCAAACTTTACAGTGGGCACTATGAATTGTGTGGCCTACCACTTCGCAGCTGAGCCATTGCTGCTCCTTTACGTTTCCTCTTCACAATAACAGCACTTACAGTTGACCAGGGCAGCTCTAGCAAGGGATAAATTTGACAAACTGACTTAATGGAAAGGTGGCATCCTATGATGGTGCCACGTTGAAAGTCACTGAGCTTTTCAGTAAGGCCTTCTACTGCAAATGTTTGTCTATGGAGATTGCATGGCTGCGTGCTTGGCTGAAATAGCCAAATCCACTAATTTGAAGAGGTGTCCACATACTTTTGTATATATAATGTATGATGAGAACGTGTCATCACTTGCTTGTAGATTTTTCAGAATGAAAATAATATGTTTTCCGCATGTTAACCTTAGGTTGTTTGACAGGGACACTGTTTCACTCTGTTTCTCTCTCTCTTTTTTCAACACACGAATTCAGCAGATTAGCAGGTCCTTGAAAACGAAACCAAACAACCCAGGACAAGCAATTTACAACAATGTGGGAACAAAGTAAATACTTGAGGGGAAGAGAAACACATTACATTGCAGAGAGGATAGGCTGACAGATACAAGAAATACTCAATGCAAAACCACAATATAAAAGTTCTAACATATAAAAGTCAACTAGGATGAAAGTTGTAGATAAGGGAACTGTTTTCTAGCCAATGATCGTTCAGCAACATACTATCCCTATATCCAATTTCCTTGACCTTGCCTCTAGATTTCAAGGAGGGGGAGGGGGTGTAGATAGCCCTTCTTGAATGAGCTGCCAGGAGAAAATGTCAAAGAATCCCATGAATGAGAACAGAACGGAGTGTTTTTTGCAGAATCCCAAAAGTACATAGTGAAATGGAGCAATTTCTTTTGGTATGTTTACAATTTGTTCAAGAAGGGGGATCTTTCCTCTGTTAATTGATTGAAGTTGTACTTTGCACCAGTATTTTCCCACTTTCATTTGATAAAGGAAAAACACCCTCCTTATGATCTGGACTGGTCTGGTATTTACCTCTGAACTGAAACCCGCCTTCAGGTGTTTTTGATCAACTTGTGGCTCTCCCACTCAGTGCTATCTTTATTAAAGGCCATTGTGTTGGAGTCTGTCGACTGAGAATTTACGTCTACGTTCACAGAAAATGACAGGTTGGCTCGGCTCACCGCATTCTTTCGCCTCCCACGCACATTCTCTTAAGGAAGCGGCTCTCAAGTTTCAAACACACTCAGGCTTATAGACACACTATGCTACACACACACACACTATTCAGTGTTTTACCTTACTGAGTCTCCGTGGCACTAAAGGCCAGTCTCTATGATTCCCCCTGAACATTCCAGTGGGGTTATTATGGTTTGGATGAGTAAGCATAGCTATCTATAAAAAGGAAATGACCACACAACAGCACACCATAAAAGTTATATTGAAGTCTCATGAGCATCAGACTGCCACAGTGGCACTTCACTGAAACTAAAATTCCTGAATCATCTACTGTGTTCCTGCTAAGGCTAGCCAACTCTTTGGATCTCTTTTTCTGTCACAGTAGCTATATAAAAATATATAATTTTAATTTGGTTATTCTAGCTAACATGCCTGCCTGGTAGTACTTTTAAACCTATTTCAGCTCACACCAACAAACTTCAACAAATAAACTTCCCATTGTGTGTTCCTGGATTCATATTTACTTCCTGATTTTTTTCACCTTTCCCCTCCATTGTCACAGTCACCTGTCTTGTCCTTGCCGTGACAAGCCAGTGACATTTGATACTGACAGTAAATATAATATTCTTTACAGAAATTGAAGTGTCAGTCAATATTCTCTCCTTCTCTCCACAGCCTCCACTATTCTTCCCATAGGCTTTCTGTTCTTCTCCCCACTCCTTGCACATGATGTTTGCTTCCTCCTAAAGCAAATATACCCTGGTTAGTTTACCAGCAGGCAGGCATACAAGAGCAGGCTTGTCTGTGGTGAAGCCATATACCAGGAAATGAGTTTTAGCGCACACAGCTCCTCTCTCATCTGATGTGTTGTTGTTTTCTGGTTATGGCTCTTGATAAACCATGTTCGATCACATAGTCTTCCCACTGAATAAGATGGACAGTATGTGTAAGCAATAAGGCCAGAGGAGGTGTGGTATATGGCCAATATACGATGGCTAAGGGCTGATGCTTACGCACAACGCAACACGGAGTGCCTGGATACAGCCTTTAGCCGTGGTATATTGGCCAAATATCACAAACCCAGAGGTGCCTTATTACTATTATAAACTAGTTACCAGCATAATTAAAACAGTACAAATAAATGTTCTGTCATACCAGTGGAATACGGTCTGATATACCACAGCTTTCAGCCAATCAGCATTCAGGACTCGAACCATCCGGAATATAATAAAAAATAGTTTATTCTCTCTGACACACATAGAGATAGACACTGTTTTTGTGACTGTTTGTTTAGTGAGTAATACTTGGAATGGTAAGTATTTACTGTAACTGTGTGGTAATGAAGTATCTGTCCAGGCTGCCAGCAAAAGCCAATGGAACAGTGTACTGGAGGAAAACAAGCTCTTTCTTTGTGTATTTGTTAAAAAGTTTGGATTAGGGATTAGATTTGCAGGACAAATTCAATTAAAGTGGATGTTTGGAGGCTAATTCAGTTATGAATCCGAGTTGAGGTTAATTTCAGTTCCTTGGAGTTGTACGATGATCTACACTTGGGCTATGCTTACTACTTTGAATGTCTATATGTCACAGCCTTACATTTAAACATTAGTAATCAAACGAACAGCTGGCAATGCCGTTGCAATTAGCATCCTCTTTCAAGATCCAACATGCTCAATTCGTTGTTGTAATCACCCATTCTGTTTTTCCAGTTGGTTCTGTTTTGGGTATGGGTGGCAGGTGGAGGAGGGTTATTCCTATTCCTAACCAGCAAGGTAGGAGGAGCAGGATTAGTGCAATGTGAGGTATAGTCCTGCCTGAGCTCATAGTTAGCTAACTACAACTGGTCCTAAAATACAGTGTTCCCACGCCTTTCTCAGAAAATGTGCTGTTTTTGCTTTGTTGGCACCTTAGGGAAAAACACTGTCAGCTGACACTGAGAGAGAGTAGTCCTGAATCCTGTGAAGACCAGATTTGACTGGATTATGCAGGTCCTGGTAGCAACACCACACCATACTTACAAGGGTTTGTTTCAGGAAGTCAGTGCCATATATGGCCAGGAGGAAGTGACTCCATCCTAATCACTTCAAATCAAGTTTTATTGGTCATACACATATTTAGCAGATATTATTGCGGGTGTAGTGGAATGCTTGTGTTCCTTGCTCCAACAGTGCAGTTATATCTAACAATACACAACAATACACACTAATCTAAAAAGTAAAAGAATGGAATTAAGAAATATAGAAATATTAGGACGAGCAATGTCAGAGTCCAGAGTATAAATACAGTATATACAGTACCAGTCAAAAGTTTGGACACACCTACTCATTCAAGGGTTTTTCCTTATTTTTACTATTTTATACATTGTAGAATAATAGTGAAGATATCAAAACTATGAAATAACACATATGGAATCATGTAGTAACCAAAAAAGTGTTAAACACATCAAAATAGATTTTATATTTTAGACTCTTCAAAGCCACCCTTTGCAGCTTTGCACGCTCTTGGCATTCTCTCAACCAGCTTCACCATTCTCTCAACCAGCTTTTCCAACAGTCTTGAAGGAGTTCCCACATATACTGAGCATTTGCTGGCTGCTTTTCCTTCACTCTGCAGTCCGACTCATCCCAAACCATCTCAATTGGGTTGAGTTTGGGTGATTGTGGAGGACAGGTCATCTGATGCAGCACTCCATCACTTTCCTCCTTGGTCAAATAGCCCTTACACAGCCTGGATGTGTGTTGGGTCATTGTCCTGTTGAAAACAAATGATAGTCCCACAAAACACAAACCAGATGGGATGGCGTATCGCTGCAGAATGCTGTGGTAGCCATGCTGGTTAAGTGTGCCTTGAATTCTAAATAAATCACAGACAGTGTCACCAGCAAAGCACCCCCACACCATCACACCTCCTCCATGCTTCACGGTGGGAACCACACATGCGGAGATCATCCGTTCACCTATTCTGCATCTCACAAAGACACGGCGGTTGGAACCAAAAATGTGGACTCATCAGACCAAAGGACAGATTTCCACCGGTCTAATGTCCATTGCTTGTGTTTCTTGACCCAAGCAGTCTGTTCTTCTTATTTGTGTCCTTAAGTAGTGGTTTCTTTGCAGCAATTCGACCATGAAGGCCTGATTCACGCAGTCTCCTCTGATCAGTTGATGTTGAGATGTGTCTGTTACTTGAACTCTGTGAAGCATTTATTTGGGCCACAATTTCTGAGCCTGGTAACTCTAATAAACGTATCCTCTGCAGCAGACGTAACTCTGGGACTTCCATTCCTGTGGCGGTCCTCATGAGAGCCAGTTTCATCATAGCGCTTGATGGTTTTCTTGAAATGTTCATTATTGACTGACCTTCATGTCTATTTGAGCTGTTCTTGCCATAATATGGACTTGGTTTTTTACCAAATAGGGCTATCTTCTGTCTACCAACCCTATCATGTCACAACACAACTGATTGGCTCAAAAATTCCACAAATTAACTTTTAACATGGCACACCTGTTAATGGAAATGCATTCCAGGTGACTACCTCATGAGGCTGGTTGAGAGAATGCCAAGAGTGTGCAAAGCTGTCATCAAGACAAATGGTGGCTTCTTTGAATAATCTATTTTGATTTGTTTAACACCTTTTTGGTTACTACAAGATTCCATATGTGTTATTTCATCGTTTTGATGTCTTCACTATTATTCTGCAATGTAGAAAATAGTAACACTAAAGAAAAACCCTGGAATGAGTAGGTTTGTCCAAACTTTTGACTGGTACTGTATATATGTGATGGGATGCATAGACGATATAGACAGCCTATGGATAGAATGTAGTATATCTAAGAATAGTATATGTACAGCAATAGTTAAATAGGATAGGCCATGACTAGAATACAGTATATACATATCAAGTGGGTAAAACAGTATGTAAAGATTATTTAAAGTGACCGGTGTTCCATGACTATGTACATAGGGCCAGCAGCCTCTGGTGCATGGTAGAGTAGCCAGGTGGTAGCTGTCTAGTGACAGTGACTAAAGTTCAGGGCAGGGTCCTGGACGGGGGCCAGCTTGTTCTACCAGTTAAGACAGCTGGAAATCTGAAAAAAGTCCCTCAACGGAATTGAAAGAGACATTTCCGAAAGGGGTAGAATGCGGTAACGCAAACCGCTATTAGTGTATGAGAGTGTACAGTTAGTTAGCGAGAGGTTTCAGATCAACCATCATGTCACAGAAAGCTATGAGGTGGAGCAGGAAAAGTTAGTGACCCATATACCTATTTGGTAGTTGTGCTTTTACAAGAGGAAAGTACCCATGCGTGCCCAGAAAGTACCCATTTTGCCCAGTACCCAGAATATTTAAGAAATAAGGCCCGAGGGGGTGTGGAATATGGCCAATATACCACGGCTAAGGGCTGTTCATAGGCACAACGCAATACGGAGTGCTAGGACACAGTATTACACGGCTAAGGGCTGTGTCCTAGCACTCCGTATTGCGTTGTGCCCATGAACAGGCCTTAGCCGTGGTACATTGGCCATATACCACACCCCCTCTGGCCTTATTTCTTAAATATTCTCACAAATGTAGGTAAATTTGCTTTCTTTTTTAAAGAAATTATAAAATAAATCCAATCATGGCATGGGGTTGTTCAATGACAAAAATCTATCACTTGAGCTGGACGGTGTTTCCTCTGACACATTGGTGCGGCTGGCTTCCTGGTTAAGCGAGCAGTGTGTCAAGAAGCAGTGTGGCTTGGCAGGGTCTTGTTTCGGAGGACGCATGGCTCTCAACTTTCGCCTCTCCTGAGTCTGTAGGGGAGTTGCAGCGATGGGACAAGACTGTAACTACCAAATGGATATCACGAGATTGGGGAGAAAAAGGGGTGAAAGTACAAAATATAAAAAATCACATGATGGTTTCATGTCAGAGAGACATGAACTGTTTTGCTAAATGCTATATATCCGCCTCACTATCAGAGAAATAAGTAGTACTGCTAGGTTTTACACGGTCAAATGTAACAAATAACTATGTTTTTAATAAAGACATTTACAAATGATACATTTGTGACAGCAACATCTATTTTTATACTTCAATACAGTAATATGATATCTGTATGTAAAACATTTACATTTGACATGTTAGTCATTTAGCAGATGCTCTTATCTTACAGTACTTACAGTAAGTGTGCATTCATCTTAGGATAGCTAGGTGAGACAACCACATATCACTCAAATATTGTCAAATATTGTCACGCCCTGACCTTAGAGATCCTTTTTATGTCTCCATTTTGGTTTGGTCAGGGCGTGAGTTGGGGTGGGCATTCTATGTCTGGTGTTCTATGTTTTCTTTTCTGTGTGTTTGACAGGGTGTGGTTCTCAATCAGAGGCAGCTGTCTATCGTTGTCTCTGATTAAGAACCATACTTAGGTAGCCTTTTTCCACCTGTGTGTTGTGGGTAGTTGTTTTCTGTTTTGTGTCTGCACCTGACAGGACTGTTTCGTTTCGTTCACTCTCTTTGTTGTTTTTTGTTGTTTCAGTGTTCAGTTTATTTATTAAATTAAAATTAACACTTACCACGCTGCGTTTTGGTCTTCTCCCTTAGACGATCGTGACAAATATACAGGATAAGAACATTCCATTTAAGCTAAACAATGGATATACATGTACAATGTATATATAAGGAAAAAAAGCATACACCTCTAAAATCTATGATTAAAAAATCTGAGAACAGCAATATTTTACAGACACATGAAGGTACCCAGAAGCAATCATTTCTGATGAAAAAACACAAATGTGAAAAATTTGTGGATTAAGTGTTTTGTAAATAAACTCTTCAAGTGCTTAAGTACATAAAATGGTATGAAAACAATTAAAATATTTAGAATATTAATACTTCACCACTACTGGAAATTGTGAGCATATCATAAAGACCAATTTGATCAGATAATAAACATTAGCATTTTTTTATTTTTTTTACCAGTAAGGAAGAAATATTTTATGGATTGTGAGGAGTTAGAGTGCGACTATATGAATATGCACCACAATTTTTTATACCACACTGCCGAATCCTCCATTTTCATTAACAAAACAAAAACAATAACAGCGGCGCTGGGGCGAGCAGTGGCACTGTTTCCCCTAATGCAAATTCAATCTTTAAATGACATGAAACTGTAGAAAAAATATTTCAAACATTAATACTTCACTACAGAAAATTATCACCATATTGTAGAGACCAATTTCATCAGATTATAAAACACATTACAAAACATAAACCAGTTAAGGGATATTCAAAGGTTTGTGAAGAGCTATAAAGGACCATAATTGTGTATCTGTCTCCGGGTACAGCACTGCACCTTTAGCCCAGTGTTGCTGTCTGTTGTGTAAGTTACTCTGACACTCTGCCAGATCCCATGTTTACAACAGCTGGGAGAAGGATTAGAGCTGAAAAAAAGAAGAAGTTAAACCTGCGTGAGCCCCACAGTGACCAAATGTAAATGGACAGATGCACAAAAAGAGCGGATGAAGGCTCTGAAAAGTGGTTTGTAGAGTGCATCTATGTTCATATGGTCTCCAAGCCAAGGTGATGTGTGTAGACATTCAAACCCAAGATTTTGATATGGTCTCAATAATGTTAATGTGTGTTGTGTTCCGGTCGTCAATAAAGATATATGGGTTTATGTCTTATATGAAGGTATGGGTTTGTGTCTAAGGGTTACCCTCTTATCTCAAAGTTTTTAGTATCCAAGACCATACAGTACATGAACACACTTTATGGGCTATATATGTTATTCAGTAAATATAACCAGACCTACAATGAGTGTACAAAACATTAAGGACACCCTCCTAATATTGAGTTTAAGGTTAGAATCTTACATAGCAACCGAGCTATTATGCCACGCCACACCCATTAAAACAAACTAAGGATTGGCTGTCCAGGAATGGTTGAAATGTTCTTAAGTGAAAGATTGAACAATGAATGGAGCACACACCTTCTTAGTCATGTGGCAGTCATGCAGCTCACAGTTCCTTCAAATCACCTGCAGAGGCATGATTTTTTGTTTTTAGATTGATGGACCAGGATGTTTTCCTGGTTTCTTAATTGCAATGAAATTGTTCATTTTGTGCAGTGTTGAATATACTCATAATTTTTTATGGCTAATCTTGTGCAATTTTGACTAACGAGCTCTGCCTGAAATCCATCCAGCACTTCACTTGATTCATTGTTTTTATTAGTGATGCTTTTTCAATTGTGCCCAAGGCTGCAGCTGGGAGTTACATAGGATTTATCTGGTGCATCTGGTGGATTATGGGTAGATTTCTGTGGTATTTTGGCAAGGTTCCACAGATTGTGTTGCTTTGGAAGATCTACCTCCCTACATTCACAAGTCACACAGCCCTCAAACCAGACACAAACCCATGGAATTATGTTTACCCAATTCTCCAGTATTAACCCTCTAAAAAGGAACACGACATGAGCCGAAAATGTCATTTCAGTGGTCAGGTCAGGGTCTAATATCTATGACCTACATAGACTATCAGATGTAGCTACAGTAAACATACAATGTTATTACACAACCCATCTTTCCTCCTAGTCTATGCCTGCACTGTCACTGTACCATATGTGCCCTTGAGCAAGGCTCTTAACCCCCCAACAACAACAGCTCCCTGGGCGCCCAGTGTGGCAGCCCTCCACACCTCTCCAAAACCTGTAATTTTGGCTCCCTGGGCGCCCAGTGTGGCAGCCCTCCACACCTCTCCAAAACCTGTAATTTTGGCTCCCTGGGCGCCCAGTGTGGCAGCCTTCCACACCTCTCCAAAACCTGTAATTTTGGCTCCCTGGGCGCCCAGTGTGGCAGCCCTCCACACCTCTCCAAAACCTGTAATTTTGGCTCCCTGGGCGCCCAGTGTGGCAGCCCTCCACACCTCTGCAAAACAACCACATTTTGGTTGGACCTTGTGTGCAATTGACAAATAAAGTAAATCTTAATATGACAGCACTGTTACTGTGCATTGTCCTGCACCAAGGAGTGACCACGAGACCAGCTGTGTGACAAAGACAAATATTATAGAAAAGGAACTTGTTTCAGCTTGTCTTCAGACTAATGGATGCCTAATGGAACGTTTGCATCACTGGCCAAGGGAGGAACACCATGTTGCAAACAGCAGTTAGGAATCCAACTTTAGGCTGTGCCTGCATGGGGAGCATGCCCCGGCTTGCAGGAGAAATCTTACATAACAGAGAGGCGTCATCCCCTTTAACAGACATTACGCAATGCTGAAATGACATGGTCAGTTTATCCTCAGAACAACACAGAGAAGGGGTCAAACGTTGGCGTGACTCCAACGTTAGGCAGTGGTATGTCACCTATGATGGCATACCACTGAAGCAAAACAAACACGGCTATTATTAGAGCAAATCATTCTTTTGTAACCCATCAACTTGTTTAATGTACTTATTCAGACACTGTAATCCTACTTCATTCCATTTCAGGGGTCATATGTCATGCTGTTACAGAATGAGGACAGTATTATGGAACTAAATGTAAAGTGGTAAAGCGGACAGTTTGTTCCAGACAGAAGATGATGTGCGTTAGTTTCGAAACATGCCGTAACAGCTCACCATGATGAGATAATTAGGTGACGGAATTTGAGGAGGATTGCACTCCATACCTTCATTAGCCAACTTTTGCATTTTCTGTTTTGTTTCGTTGTTGTTTTCTCAATCATGATGTCACCCTTTCACTTTCACTTTCTGTGTTTCATTCTTTAATCATATTCTGTATAGACTTGTCTCTTGTCTGTTATGTTGCTTTTGTTGATTTATTTTTCATTTTATGATATCATCTGTTTTTGTGCATATAACCTACTGGTGCTTTGCGTCACCGTCCTTGATAACGCATCTGATCTCCAACTGTATGACATCATGACTTCCATCTTCATATTTTCTTTGTCCTTTTGCCTTTTATCTTTCTGCCTGTCTCTCGCGCTCCCTCTCACCTGTTGACTATTGTCCAAATACTATTGTCTTTTAATTAAAGTGCTTGAGAATGTGAGATTATTGATTTCAAAGTAAAGTGAACAAAATTGATGCCCATCCAACACATTTTTTATATTTTGCTTTCAGCTACTTTAGGCTCGTCTAGACTTTTAGGTTGTCACGACTTCTACCGAAGGTGGCTCCTCTTCCTGTTCGGGTGGCGCTCGGCGGTCGTCGTCACCGGCCTACTAGCTGCCATCGATCCCTTTTCCCTTTTCTGTTGGTTTTGTCTGATTTGTTTCACCTGTTTCTTGTTTAGATTTTGAGTTGGGCTATTTAAGCCGGTAGGCCCGCCTGCTCTTGTGCGGGCTTGATTATTTTTCCCACTGTGTTGACGTGTGGTAGTGCGTGTTGTTTAGTTACCTGTTTTGGGCATTTGTTTGATTACGCCCAGTTTCGTGGAGAGTACTACTTTTCCCTGTGCGTAATAAAGCGCTATTCTGAACTTTCTGCCTCCTGCACCTGACTCCACACCCACTACGCCTAGTGTGTTACAGAAGCCCGCACCGTCTAATGGAGTCAGCAGGAGCAGCGGCCACCCCTCTTCCATCGATGGAGGAACGCGTTCTCCATCATGCCACCATCCTCCATCGGATAGGGTCTGCGATGGACCAGATGATGGAGAGAATGGACCGATGGGAGAGGAGTGGTCTCCCCACTTCACCTCCGGCGCCTCCGACGAGTCCACCTACTCCACCCCCGGCGTCCGGCTCCAGCGCACTGCGTATTGCGCCTCCGAGGGAGTACGATGGAACGGCGGCTGGGTGCCAGGGGTTTCTCCTCCAGCTTGAGTTATACCTGGCTACCGTGAGGCCGACTCCCTCGGGGGAGGAGAGTGTGAGCGTCCTCGTCTCCTGCCTGACGGGCCGAGCTCTGGAGTGGGCCAACGCGGTCTGGAATGGCCCAGACTCGGCGAGGGATCACTATCAGGAGTTCACCCGCCGTTTCCGGGCTGTATTCGACCACCCTCCGGAGGGCCGAGCGGCGGGTGAGCGACTCTTTCACCTTAGGCAGGAGACGAGGAGTGCGCAGGACTTCACGTTGGAGTTCCGGACCTTGGCCGCTGGAGCCGGGTGGAACGACAGGGCCCTGATGGACCACTACCGGTGCAGCCTCCGGGAGGACGTCCGCAGGGAGCTAGCGTGTCGGAACACCACTCTCTCCCTAGACAAACTTATAGACATGTCTATCCGGCTGGACAATCTGCTAGCTGCCCGCGGGCGTTCAGAAAGGGTCCTGTCAGTTCCACCTCCTAGCCCTCCCGCTCCCATTCCTATAGAGTTAGGGGGGGCTGCTTCGAGGGGTACTGGAGGAGGAGGCTCCTCCTGCACCAGCTGTGGTTGGAGAGGACACACGGCCGACCAGTGCTGGAGGAGTCCCTCTGGGAGTCGAGAGGGCAGGCAGAACACTTCTCGGTCACCCCAGGTGAGTCAGCATCAAACTCACCCAGAGCCCCCTGTTGGTCACATGTTTGTATAAATTTTTTCCCTTGATTTTTCTCCCTCTTCCCAGCATAAGGCACTAGTCGATTCAGGTGCAGCTGGGAACTTTATGGATCGCGGACTCGCCCTCAAGCTGGGAATTGCGCTGGTGCCGATAGATCCCCCCTTCCCCGTGCACTCCTTAGATAGTCGGCCATTAGGGTCAGGGCTGGTCAGGGAGGCCACGGTTCCACTGGACATGGTGACGCATGGGGATCATAGGGAGCGGATTAGTCTCTTCCTTATCGATTCACCTGCATTTCCAGTGGTGCTGGGGGTTCCCTGGCTAGCCAGTCATAATCCCAGGATTTCATGGAGACAGGGGGTTCTCCAGGGGTGGTCAGAGGAGTGTTCAGGTAGGTGTTTGGGAGTTTCCATTGGTGCCACGTCGGTGGAGAGTCCAGACCAGGTGTCCACTGTGCGCATTCCCCCTGAGTATGCCGATTTGGCTATCGTCTTCTGTAAGAAGAAGGCGACTAAATTACCACCTCATCGACAGGGGGATTGTGCGATAAACCTCCAGGTTAACGCTGCGCTTCCCAGGAGTCACGTGTACCCATTGTCACAGGAGGAGACGTTGGCTATGGAGACATATGTCACGGAATCTCTGGGACAAGGGTACATTCGGCCCTCCATTTCACCCGTCTCCTCGAGTTTCTTTTTAGTGAAAAAAAAGGAGGGAGGTCTGAGTCCGTGCATTGATTATAGAGGTCTAAATTCCATCACGGTGGGGTTTAGTTACCCGCTACCTCTCATCGCTACGGTGGTGGAATCATTTCACGGAGCGCGGTTTTTCACAAAACTGGACCTCAGGAGCGCGTATAATCTGGTGCGTATTCGGGAGGGAGACGAGTGGAAAACCGTGTTTAGTACCACATCGGGTCATTATGAGTACCTCGTCATGCCGTATGGGTTAAAGAATGCTCCAGCCGTCTTTCAATCCTTTGTAGGCGAGATTCTCAGGGACCTGCACGGGCAGGGCGTGGTTGTATATATCGATGATATCCTGATCTATTCCGCCACACGCGCCGCGCATGTGTCTCTGGTGCGCAAGGTGCTTGGGAGACTGCTGGAGCATGACCTATACGTCAAGGCTGAGAAGTGTGTGTTCTCCAAACGAGCCGTCTCCTTCCTGGGTTATCGCATTTCCACCTCGGGGGTGGTGATGGAGTGTGACCGCGTTAAGGCCGTGCGTAATTGGCCGACTCCAACCACGGTGAAGGAAGTGCAGCGATTTTTAGGGTTTGCCAATTACTACCAGAGGTTTATCCGGGGTTTTGGTAAGGTAGCAGCCCCCATTACCTCACTGCTGAAGGGAGGGCTGGTGCGTTTGCGGTGGTTGGCAGAGGCTGACAGAGCCTTCAATCGTTTGAAGGCGCTGTTCACAGATGCGCCCGTGTTGGCGCACCCGGACCCCTCTTTAGCGTTCATAGTGGAGGTGGACGCGTCCGAGGCTGGGGTGGGTGCCGTGCTATCACAGCGTTCGGGTACGCCACCGAAACTCCGCCCCTGCGCTTTCTTTTCGAAGAAGCTCGGTCCGGCGGAGCGTAACTATGATGTGGGGGACCGGGAGGTGTTGGCTGTGGTAAAGGCCCTGAAGGTGTGGAGACACTGGCTTGAGGGGGCTAAGCACCCTTTTCTCATCTGGACTGACTACCGGAATCTGGAGTATATCCGGGCAGCTAGGAGACTGAATCCGCGTCAGGCAAGGTGGGCCATGTTCTTCACCCGATTTAGGTTCACCATCTCGTGTAGACCAGGCTCCCTGAACACTAAGGCTGACGCGCTGTCCCGTCTCTATGACACGGAGGATTGGCCCATCGATCCTACTCCCATCCTCTAGGCTGGTGGCACCGGTGGTATGGGAGGTGGACACGGACATTGAGCGGGCGTTATGGGTGGAACCTGCACCTCCACAATGTCCTACTGGTTGTACGTACGTGCCGCTTGGTGTTCGTGATCAATTGATTCAGTGCGCGCACACACTACCCTCTTCGGGTCATCCTGGTGTGGCAAGGACAGTGCGGGGTCTTAGGGGGAAGTACTGTTGGCCCACCTTGGCTAGGGACGTGAGGTTCTATGTCTCTTCCTGTTCGGTGTGCGCCCAGAGTAAGGCTCCTAGGCACCTTCCTAGAGGGAAGTTACAGCCCCTCACCGTTCCACAACGGCCGTGGTCTCACCTGTCGGTGGACTTCCTTACCGATCTTCCTCCGTCTCAGGGGAACACCACGGTTCTGGTTGTGGTGGATCGGTTTTCTAAGTCCTGCCGTCTCCTCCCGTTGCCCGGTCTCCCTACGGCCCTACAGACTGCGGAGGCTCTATTTACCCACGTCTTCCGGCACTACGGGGTGCCGGAGGACATCGTCTCTGATCGGGGTCCCCAAATCACGTCCCGAGTGTGGAGGGCGTTTATGGAGCATCTGGGGGTCTCGGTCAGCTTGACCTCTGGTTATCACCCCGAGAGTAATGGGCAGGTGGAGAGAGTGAACCAGGAGGTGGGTAGGTTTCTGCGGTCGTATTGCCAGGACCGGCCAGGGGAGTGGTCAAGGTACGTACCATGGGCGGAGTTGGCCCAGAACTCACTCCACCACTCCTCCACGAACATGTCTCCATTTCAATGCGTGTTGGGCTACCAGCCGGTCCTGGCACCGTGGCATCAGAGTCAGACCGAAGCTCCTGCGGTGAAGGAGTGGGTGCAGCGCTCCAAGGAGACCTGGAGGGCCGTCCAGGAATCCCTCAAGCAAGCAGGTGGACGGCAGAAGAGGAGCGCTGACAGCCACCGCAGTGAGGCCCCCGTGTTCGTACCGGGGGACAGGGTCTGGCTCTCGACCCGAAACCTACCCCTCCGCTTGCCCTGCCGGAAGCTGGGGCCGCAGTGTGTGGGGCCATTCAAAGTCCTGAGGAGGATAAACGAGGTGTGTTATAGATTACAACTCCCTTCCTATTATCGTATTTACCCCTCCTTTCATGTGTCTCTCCTCAGGCCGGTGGTAGCTGGTCCCCTGCAAGAAGGTGAGGTGCCGAAGGTCCCTCCGCCCCCTCTGGACATCGAGGGGTCCCCGGCGTACACAGTACGTGCTATTCTGGACTCGAGACGCCGGGTGAGGGGCCTGCAGTACCTCGTGGACTGGGAGGGGTACGGTCCGGAGGAGAGGTGCTGGGTACCGGTGGGGGACATCTTGGATCCGTCACTGTTGAGGGATTTCCATCGCCTCCATCCGGATCGCCCTGCGCCTCGCCCTCCGGGTCGTCCTCAAGGCCGGTGTCGGCGCGCTGCGGGAGCCGCGCGTCAGGCGGGGGTACTGTCACGACTTCTACCGAAGGTGGCTCCTCTTCCTGTTCGGGTGGCGCTCGGCGCTCGTCATCACCGGCCTACTAGCTGCCATCGATCCCTTTTCCCTTTTCTGTTGGTTTTGTCTGATTTGTTTCACCTGTGTCTTGTTTAGATTGAGTTGGGCTATTTAAGCCGGTAGGCCCGCCTGATCTTTGTGCGGGCTTGATTATTTTTCCCACTGTGTTGACGTGTGGTAGTGCGTGTTGTTTAGTTACCTGTTTTGGGCATTTGTTTGATTACGCCCAGTTTCGTGGAGAGTACTAATTTTCCCTGTGCGTAATAAAGCGCTATTCTGAACTTTCTGCCTCCTGCACCTGACTCCAAACCCACTACGCCTAGTGTGTTACATAGGTGTTTTTACTTTGCTCAACGTTTTCTTCTGTTATGTCTCTAGCTCTATTTCATTTTGGGTTTTTGGATTTCCCCTCTCCATTTTGATTGATATAGTGGTTCTTTTTTTCTCCCTCCACTCCTCATCCACATCCTTTCTACTGACAAACTACTTATTTCACTTTGTCCTCGCTCCTTCTATCTTTCTCTTTCTTTTAGTGTACCAATTTATTCTCTCTTTCTCCCTTGATCACAATTTAGCTTTCTCTCTGACTACTTTCACACTGTGAGTTTCCAGTAAAGTGCTTTTTTCTCTGCCTTCTTGGCCTCTTTCCTATCCCCCTCCCCTTCTGTGTGGCATGTGGTCTGGATTCCTGCCCAAGGACTATTCAGTAGGGAAAACAAGGCCCCCGTACGATCTGTTTTCCACATTCCACAGCCCTGACATCAGTCTGGCTGGAGGAAGGACGCTGAGGGGGTTCTTGTTATGCCGCTCAATGACGCCTGTGTTACGGGAAGAGGCCCCTGACCCAGGCAAACCCTGTTAGTCTGCAGGAGCCTCTCAGGCAGCCCACCAGCCTGAAAGAAGAGCCCACTCACAATACATTCAAAGGGATGCTTTACATACCACATGTTGTTTTCCAGTATAAATTGGGTGAGATCGTCTCGATCGTTAAGATGGATAATCCTATAGTCTGGGGTGGGTATAGAAATTCAGGTCATGTCTTTTTTTTATATAAACATGATACATACCAAACCCTGCTAGGAAAACTCTAGGAATAGCACAAATACTCAATAGCACAAATACTTGTGCCTAGACATTTTGTCCTAAAGAGGTTCTCTCTCTGTGTTTCGTGGTAAATTCAAACATACTGCTAATTCAGTAGCATTTAGAGCCATGGCAGATGCTGTTTTATATCAAGTTTCTCTGTATTTGTTGAACAGAGGGTGGAAGGAGGGGGGTAAGGGAAATAGGGGGAGCGGTGTGGGAGGAAGAGACATCAAACAAGAGGGGAAATCGGATCCCCTCTCACAGACAAAGCACCCTGTGAGGTTCAGGGACAAAGGATATACGATCAGCCATGTGACCATGAACGCTATGGCCCTACTCATAGATCACATACCCGTCTCCATTCAGCTTTTCCCCATTCACTTTTATTTATTTATACATGCATTTATTTATTTATGAACAAATTACATTTTATGAGCATTTCAGGTTCCAATTTCCAAATGTCTTAATTCATGGAATGTACATTAATTTAGGAGGTCAATATTTGTATTCTATGCATAAATTAAACCCCATCTTGATGTTTAAGTCCCTCAGGTGCTCAGAAGAAGAGAAAGGTAGGTGACAGGGAGAGGTTTAAAATGAATTGGTTAATCTCAGTTCTAAAAGCTGACTCTTTACATGTTTCAAACATGCAACTCAAGGTGGGACCTTACTTCGTACTCATAACCATAACATGCAGTCTTTATCAATCCCAGATTACTTACCTCGCTATATGGCAGACACAAATGCAATAACCCCGCCCTATGGACAGGTGATATCTTATCATAATCATGCAGACAAGGACAGAAATTAAATCTTTGACTGAACTTAACTATTTCTTGAGCTATCAATAACCTTTTGAAGGTCATTTACACACGATCGTAGTCTCGGCTGGTATGCTGACTACTCAGACAACACAAATGCATTCCAGTAATGTAATGTGGCGCAGTGGTCTAAGCCACTGCATCTCAGTGCTAGAGGTGTCACTGCAAACACCCTGGTTCGATTCCAGGCTGTATCACAACCGGCCGTGACTGGGAGTCCCATAGTGCGGCGCGCAATTCGTCCGGGTTTGACCGGTGTAGGCCATCATTGTAAATAACAATTAGTTCTTAACTGACTTGCCTAGTTAAATAAAGGTTCAATAAAAATATTTATATATAATAATTCCACATTGAACACCACCCAGATCTACAATGTGATACTGTAGTTACAATGTACCTGATAGTCACTGGACTTTGTATAGGCATTTAGGTGAGTCAAAGGGAGCGGCCATTCAGAATCTACCTGTGATCCCTAGTCAATGATCTGGTACTTTAACTGAGTTACCACCATGAACTGACCTATCAAAAACGCTGCCTGCTCTATCACCAAGGATACAGCTTATACAGTACACACACATTGAATGTTGTGGCCACAATTCATTAGACAAACCACAGCCAACATTACATGAGACACACATTTTCCAATACCACAGAGCACATACTTTCAGGAGTCACACAGGCAGGTTTGAATTGACTTAGTAGGTCTAGCAGATGATCCATATTAAGGTGGTGTTGGAATGGTACAGTATGTGCTTGTGGTTTTATATCCCATGTAATCTATGGGTGAAGGTGTTCTTCAACCATAACAAAGGCGGAGGAACATACAGTCAAATCCAAGAAGGACAGAGCTTGTTTACTGTAAACACAGCACCAACTACTCTGATCCTTCTATGTAGGCTGCTACACCAGCTCTGTGGGAACATCCCTTGGGACAAAGGCCTATTGTCAGTTATGGGCTCATCATGTTCCATCCTCATTCTGCAAGGCAGAGGCTGCTGTTGACCACACAGTGAATTACAGTTTCCTTTCAGCTCAGTCCTATTTCTGTGACATCGAAAAAGGTTTCTGCATTCAATTCACAGGCTTGAACGGGGAAGTGTGTACGTTCCTGTGTATGTGAGTTCTCTTTTCTAGTTAGCAGCCATTGGTTACTATAAAACAGGAGGGGTTTCTTCTGTAATATATATATATATATATATATATATATATATATATATATAATAAAACAGATTTTCAGAAGCCACTTAATTTGCTTGTCCCTGGGGATCGGGTGCGGTGTGAGTGCTTGAACGTCAGGGGAGAGCCCCATTCTACCTACTCTAGTGTACTTTCCTGTTTAATGATAATACCCCAGGGGGTTGGGTGGGTGTCTCTCTCTGGTTGGGGTGGTTACACATATAGCAGACAAAAACAAAACACATCATGAGGTTTAGTTGAGTTTGACTTTGAATTATCAAAACAGTATGTGATAAAAAAAAAAGTCAAAATGAAACCAAAGAGGGACGATAAACACAACCTTCAAGTCAAACAACATCAGACCAATACTGTGATGAGACACACATCTTGGTAGCAGGTTTCTTGATTAAACTGCTGTAAGTCAACAAAGAAAATGCTTGGGAAAACAACCTTGAAGACATGGCACCTCACCTTGGAGCAGGCAGTTTCCCTACATTTATGATCGATTTAATTCAACAGTAAACCAACCTTTTTCATACTGTATCTATTGTTCACTCAAAAAGGCAGAGAACTATGAGAACTAATCATAAGGAACAGAAGAATGCAGTCTGGTAACATTTTCCCTTTCATATGTGCGCTGTAGGATACACACGTACAATACAAATATGTCAAGCATGCCATATATGTTGTTGTTTTCTTAACTGGGTTGGGATCCTAGCAACCCTATTCAACCCCAAAAAACATCATACTGTCAGAAACAACCCGCAAATACCAGAAACTACCGGAAGCATCATATTAACTCTTATAACTCATGAATAATTAGGACACACTCAACTTTGAGTATGTGCTGCCACCATGTGGGCATGTGACCCGTTCCTGTAGGTTCATGCTCTACAACATTCGCAGAGTACGACCCTGCCTCACACAGGAAGCGGCGCAGGTCCTAATCCAGGCACTTGTCATCTCCCGTCTGGATTACTGCAACTCGCTGTTGGCTGGGCTCCCTGCCTGTGCCATTAAACCCCTACAACTCATCCAGAACGCCGCAGCCCGTCTGGTGTTCAACCTTCCCAAGTTCTCTCACGTCACCCCGCTCCTCCGCTCTCTCCACTGGCTTCCAGTTGAAGCTCGCATCCGCTACAAGACCATGGTGCTTGCCTACGGAGCTGTGAGGGGAACGGCACCTCCGTACCTTCAGGCTCTGATCAGGCCCTACACCCAAACAAGGGCACTGCGTTCATCCACCTCTGGCCTGCTCGCCTCCCTACCTCTGAGGAAGTACAGTTCCCGCTCAGCCCAGTCAAAACTGTTCGCTGCTCTGGCACCCCAATGGTGGAACAAACTCCCTCACGACGCCAGGTCAGCGGAGTCAATCACCACCTTCCGGAGACACCTGAAACCCCACCTCTTTAAGGAATACCTAGGATAGGATAAAGTAATCCTTCTAACCCCCCCCCCCCCCCTTAAAAGATTTAGATGCACTATTGTAAAGTGGTTGTTCCAATGGATATCATAAGGTGAATGCACCAATTTGTAAGTCGCTCTGGATAAGAGCGTCTGCTAAATGACTTAAATGTAAATGTAAATGTAAATTTGTTAGACTGCCCTTGCACCTGATATTAAACCTGCTGCAAAGGAGCGCCATGAATCTGGCAAGCAAGACTACAAAACCAACTGAATATAGCTTATAGAGGCGCAATTACATCTTACAGATAGGCCCAGTACAGTTCTTGGTGCTTAGCCCACAGTTCTTCACAGTGAAGAAAACATGCATCGACAAAGAGAACGAATCAAAGAACTTGAAAGGATGGCAAGGAATATATCTACATAAGGGAAGAGATAAAGACTGTAGTGACAGTTATTAGAACCCAGGTCTAAAATCCTTATCCTGTCCCTTAATCTCTTCCTAAAAATATCAACTGACCATAACACTGACCCCTAGAGCTACTTTGTGAAGCTTGCATTAACCCAAACATGTAACCTGTTCACTAACGCTTAGGTAGCCAACCCCTTGGAACTCTCCTCCATGTCATGTTCTGTTTGTTTCAGGTCACTGGAAGTTCACAGTTTAGGCCACCCCAGTGTTGGTCAGTAACATGGATTAATCTGATGACCCTATTGGACAAGGAGGCCCCTCTCATACTCAAATCACATGTTGTCTCTAAATGCGGTAGCCTAGCCTAGCCTAGCCTAGCGGTATTATTAAAGTGGAGTCTGGGATGGAGATGTTGAGTAAATGTACGATAGGAATTATGAATACCACAGAGTACCACTGTATACTGTCTTAACTTGATAAGCTGTAGTTACAACTTTTGTCGGAGATTCAGAAAGCACCAGTAGATGTCCCTGTTACCTACTACACTACACACGCTCTCTATTAATTGAGGCACTGATTAGCACATTGGCATCGCTCAACTCCCTCCCTCCCTCTTCCTCTCCCTCTCCCTCTCTCACTCTACTCAGTGATTCACAGTCGCTCTTGCAAAGCCAGAATAATAAAATGCTGACCTCTCAAAGTGCTGCCAGTATCCCTGTCTCAGCATAGAAGGCTGTACAGCGAGAGAGGAGAGGGGAGGGGGAGATAGGAGAAGGGAGTGGAGGGGAGAGGAGGGGAGGGGGGTATAGAAAAAAGAAAACCGGTGGGAGGGGATAGAAAAAAGAGAAACGCCATTCTCGGGTTCCAACAGCAGGCTTTGCCTTGTAGAGGGCTCCAGCACTGCAACTCTGTGAAGGTAGGTGGGAGGCTGCTTCTCTCTCAACTGTGGGGATACCGTTGGCATGAGGGTGGCCCTTTCTTTAATCTCTCTCTCTCCCTCTCTTTCTCTCTCTCTGTGTCTGCTTGGGGCTAAGCTTAACCCAATGTGCATGTGTCTGTGTGTGAGAGACTGTGTCAGGGACAGAAAAGTTAGGGAGACGAGTATGTGAATATAGTTTGACAGAATTAGAATTGAACAACTTTATAGCAGGTTCGTTTCATCCAACATTGGGTTTATGTTGGTATTGCTTGAATACTTAACTTTGACTGTAGAAGTTGGTGTGTTGGTCTTCTAATTGCCTTGGATTATTTTGGCCACGACTTTGACAGTTGACAGTTGGGTATTTCCTATGGGAGTCCAGTGCCCTGATGAAGGTCGACTGACCGAAAGCTCAGCCACAATTAAATACATTTTCATCTGACTGGAAGTATGCAGAGACTTTTTCCTGTTTCTTCTATGGGAGTCCAGTGAAACCCTAAGCTAAAGTATTGTCACTCAATTGAAGATCTTTTGCTGTATGCTGTGGTTAAGTCATCTCATAGCTGTCTATCACTATACAGTTTTGTGGTGTTGTCTCAGAGTATGGTAGATTTAAAGGGGTGTCCCTCACCCCCCCCCCCCCCCCCCCCCCCCCACTCCCAGCTAACTTCACTGCAACACATGGCGTTTGAATAGCTGTGTTGGCTGGATCAAGTCGTCTCTGGGGCCAGTTGTGGCTGATTTGTGCTAAAGTCTTTAAAACAGGCACAAAATGTGTGTCTTCACCGTGGCTAACGATGTGGAGTTACGGCAGCTTAGAGACGCATTGGAACTGAATTACAATGTCCTTGTATTGCTGTAAAGATAAATTCCCACCTATTCAATAGTTCTTACTCTTTTCTAAACAGTTGTTTGTACTTGAAAAACAATGTCATTGCTTTCAGGCTATGAAAACTTCCATATTGATGTGTTGTCATCAAAACGTGTATTTATGGTGAATGGCAAATACCAGTTTCTTCAGCAAAATAAAAATATGAGCATTAACATTTTTCAGGTAACTTTGCCTCTTTTTCCCCCCACAATTCATTTGAACAACAACCCTTCCATGTTGGACAGTAGAAGATATTCTCAGACATGTTGCTTTTAGTCCTCCAAGTGGAGCTTCAATGTGGGGTGAAGGCCGCAACACAAGCCGGGGAAGATTTACACCGTTGGAAGTAGCTGACCTGTGAAGCTAAAATTAAGTTGCGGTTGAGTTGGAATTTTACACTTGTGCAGTAAGACCTGGAGGAGTCAACCAGCAAATAGTGTGAAATCTTCTGATGTGTCAACCGGAGGAGTGACTCACTGCTTTGACACTTTGGGCCCTCTCTCTAATGATCTTTCCAGTTTCACCCAAGTCATGTGGCTTGTCTGTACGTAGTCACTT
Source organism: Salvelinus namaycush (assembly GCF_016432855.1). Classification (NCBI taxonomy): domain Eukaryota; kingdom Metazoa; phylum Chordata; class Actinopteri; order Salmoniformes; family Salmonidae; genus Salvelinus; species Salvelinus namaycush. The sequence goes on from NC_052311.1 coordinate 50,387,963, forward strand.
TGGACTGTACAACAAGACAGTTGTTTTGTATGAGTTGTTGTAACTTTGTACCTCTCAGAGACTTGGACTTTGTGGGATCATGAACTTGGAATGGACATAACCATACAGCTTGTGGACCCTTAATTTGGTCCCAAGGCTCCACAAGCTTTTAGTGAACCTGCACAGAGTAGCCGAGATTACAAAGTGAGAGTGAGCGTTGTCAGAACCAGATGCCACCAGTGGAAAAAGCAGAGCCTCTCCAACACAACAGCATGTGACATCATGGCCACCATGCCATGCAGTTGATGGGAAATTAACGTAAAGCCACGATGAATATAGGGGGATGCATCAGTTTGGTGGTCCCCACTCCTCTCAACAGGTGTGCTCTGTGTGGCTATCTGTGCAGCCAGTTGTCAATTTCCTGAAGTTTTGATTGGCTAAACCAGAGGTCCACGGAGCGGCACAGGTCGCTGGGATTTTGCTAACCAACTCCTCAGATGGTTAGCGGCCACAACGAAGATAAAGCTGCTTGAAGTGGTATGTTGTTTAGTAGTGGGTAGTGATGAAATAACTATCTTTCCCAAGAGAATCTCTTAGCCAGGCATAACCCAGGTGCAGGGAATGGTTGGGGTTCCGGATGGAAAGAAATTTCCTGAGCCAGCTGGCTTTGACAGGTGACACTGTTCCGCTCAGATACTAGGTTGGTTCCCATAGAAACCCAATGGGAATACTAGGGACAGGTGTGTGCGCACTACTTTCCAGTCTGACGTCTCCCAGAATATTAAATATGCTCATTAAATCCTGAATTCTGATTGGTTAAAAGAGCATTAAAATGACACAATTAATCAAAACATGGCATTCTGCCTCTTGAACACTTATCAAGCACATTTGTCAGAAGGCTTTTTAATGTTTCTGATAGAACACTTGTTGTGCTGAAACGGTATAGTCTCATTCATACACAGTAAAACCTCTGCCCTTGGTCGTGTTGTATTCTGAGGCCAGGACGTTGTAAAACTCAGAGCGACAGTTTATGCAGCCTATTATTCAAACAAACCTCATGGGCTCAAGGGCTTTGGTGCAGTTGAATCAGGAGATTCATGTTTGGATGTTGTCCCATTGTGTTACTACTTCATTGAGCTACATTCAGGAGTAAGTTTGTCCTCATCTGTCCATACAAATGAGAAAAGGAGAAAGCCGTGCTGCTTTTGCATCCAGTCAAGGCCAAGTTGTTCCTGCAATGTACAAGAGAACAAACAAAATGCCGATGCTTCTCGGCACTACGCCTTCATCAGGGAAACACGTGAACTAAAAGGTTCATACAGTTGTTTTCTCCATAATTACCTCCATCTTTTTCCACACTCAGCTGTTTGATCCAGTGTTCGTGTCATTGGCTTAAAACATTACAGCTGCACTGTGCTGACGAGGTGTCCCCTCCACTGAACACAAACATACATGGACACATGCCACACTTGAAGTTATTATACACACACTTTACAGTATTTCTGTGGTAAGAGTATGTTTTACTGTAATTCTATGATAGCTCACTAATTACGACATGGCAACACACACGCGCACACACAGGCACACAGGCACACGCACGCACGCACGCACACACACACACAATCACAGTGTGTCTCAGAAGACTTACCAATTTTAGATGTTCTGTCAAAGTGTATTGTCATCACCAGAGCCTTATTTACAGGTAGACTAAGCATTCTGTGAAAGCAGTCTATTCGTTAGTCACAAGGTGTGTAGGTGTTTGTTTGCAATAAGTCACAAGATGTGCGTGGCCACTCTAATAACATTTGACATTGTAACTTGATCAAGGGCTACAAAGCACACCACTGTTACCTTTGCAGAAAGGAACAAGGTTAGACACCACAACAATAAGCTGCTAATGGACTTGTTCAACACTCAGGACATTGATTTCCTATTGATGGATGCATTTGATTTTCTGTTATTGACTTGGGGTGTTAAATTGCCAATCACTGACTTGGGAGCTCAGTAACCCTTGAATAGCTCTCATAGAACTGTTTCGGTTGCAATGGTAGACGTACTTTTTCAACTTTTGTTATTTGATTTACCATATAAGTGGTCAGGGTCTATAATTAGGGTCAATTCTGAAAGCATTTCCTAAAAAGACCAATATGAAATGGAATGCAGATTTAAAATTGAAAATGTAGATGGATTTGACCCTACACTTGATAGGTGCATTACTCATACCTATGAGTCACCTGTTTTGCCAGAGTTATATACAGTATGATATTGTTGTGGTATTTCCTCCACTGAGTGCCAAGCTTTGTGTTTGTTTCATGGTTGAGCTCATCTCTCGCTTGAAACTGACCTCAGATCTGTGTTGTGTCTCTATCTGGGCTTGTCCACCGGTGGGTGTAGAGGGAATACGGGTGGGGCCGCTAGCGGGTGTCAGCCAGTGATAAATAAGGGAACGCATCCCTCTGCTCCACTATCCTCGCCTCTGTAACTCTAAACCCCTAGCTCACCACATTGGAACTAAGAATAGCAAAGAACCTGCACTCTCTCTCCCTCGCTTTCACGTTTTCTTTCCTTCTCCCTCGCTCTCTCCCTCTCCCTTTTGAATCCATAGCTTCAGTTCTATAGGAGTGTGTTCATTTCAGTTCAGTTTCCGAGAAAAAGTGTGCTCAGTTAAAATGTTGCAGTGTTTGTGTGTTATGGCAGTGCTTATTTGTGCATTAATGTGGACAGCAGGGTTCTCCAGGGAAATGTGTGTTTATCACTGGAAATACAGTTATTATTACCATCATACCGTCAGAGGCAACACTGCGGACTGGCAACAATAATACTCAATAGAGATCATAATGAAAAGGGTGCGTACTGGCGGCAGAGAAGTCAGGCGCAGGAGAGCAAAAACTGTGTTCCAACGGAACAGTTTAATAATAAAAACCACCGTAAAATAGAACAAACAAACAATGGGTAACAAAACCAGTCACACACCAGCATACGTGCACAAGCACTTACAATAAACAATTCCGGACAAGGACATGGGGGGAACAGAGGGTTAAATACACAAGATGTAATAATGGAATTGAAACCAGGTGTGTGGGAAGACAAGACAAAACAAATGGAAAATGAAAAGTAGATCGATGATGGCTAGAAGACCGGCGACGCCGACCGCCGAACGCCGCCCGGACAAAGAGAGGCATCGACATCGGCGGAAGTCGCGCGCCGACACCGGCCTCGGGGACGACCCGGAGGGCGAGGTGCAGGGCGATCCGGATGGAGACGGTGGAACCCCCGCAGCAGTGAAGGGTCCAACATGTCCTCCACCGGAACCCAGCATCTCTCCTCCGGACCATACCCCTCCCAGTCCACGAGGTACTGAAGGCCCCTCGCCCGACGCCTCGAATCCAGTATGGAACGAACGGAGTACGCCGGGGCCCCCTCGATGTCCAGAGGGGGTGGAGGAACCTCCCGCACCTCAAACTCGTGCCATGGGCCATCTCTGCCCAGAGGTTAGTGGAGGAGTGGTGGAGCGAGTTCTGGGCTATCTCTGCCCAGGGCACGAACGCTGCCCACTCCCCCAGCCGGTCCTGGCAATAGGACCTCAGAAACCTACCCATATCCTGGTTAACTCTCTCCACCTGCCCGTTACTCTCGGGGTGAAAACCCAAGGTAAGGCTGATCGAGACCCCCAGACGTTCCATGAACGCCCTCCAGACCCTCGAAGTGAACTGGGGACCCCGATCAGACACTATATCCTCAGGCACCCCATAGTGCCGGAAGACGTGCGTAAACAAGGCTTCCGCAGTCTGTAGGGCCGTAGAGAGACCGGGCAGAGGAAGGAGACGGCAGGACTTGGAGAAACGATCCACAACAACCAGGATCGTAGTGTTTCCCTGTGATGGGGGAAGATCGGTCAGGAAATCGATCGACAGGTGTGACCATGGCCGTTGTGGAACGGGTAAGGGGTGTAGCTTACCTCTGGGCAGGTGCCTAGGAGCCTTACACTGGGCGCACACCAAGCAGGAGGAAACATAAACCCTCACGTCCTTAGCCAAGGTAGGCCACCAGTACCTCCTGCTCAAACAGCGCACTGTCCGACCAATCCCAGGATGACCAGAGGAGGGTGACGTGTAGGCCCAATAGATCAACCAGGCACGAACAGCAGACGGGACGTCTGCCTTCACGTTCTGGGAGCCTGGTCTGTAGGAAAAGGTGAACACAAAAGGGTGAAAAACATTGCCCACCTTGCCTGGCGAGGGTTCAGTCTCCTCGCTGCCCGGATGTACTCCAGATTGCGGTGGTCAGTCCAGATGAGAAAAGGGTGTTTAGCCCCCTCAAGCCAATGTCTCCACGCCTTCAAGGCCTTGACGACAGCCAACAGCTCCCGGTCCCCCACATCATAGTTTCGCTCCGCCGGGCTGAGCTTCTTCGAGAAGAAGGCACAGGGGCGGATCTTCGGTGGCGTACCCGAGCGCTGAGAGAGCACAGCTCCTATCCCAGCCTCGGACGTGTCCACCTCCACTATGAACGCCAAAGAGGGATCCGGATGGGCCAGCACGGGAGCCGAGGTAAAAAGATCCCTCAGGTGACCTCAGGTGACCAAAAGCCCTCAGCCGACCACTGCAAACGTACCAGGCCCCCCTTCAGCAGTGAGGTAATAGGAGCCGCTACCTGACCATAACCCCGGATAAACCTCCGGTAGTAGTTGGCAAACCCTAAGAACCGCTGCGTCTCCTTTACCGTGGTGGGAGTCGGCCAATTACGCACGGCTGAAATGCGGTCACTCTCCATCTCCACCCCTGAGGTGGAAATGCGGTACCCTAGGAAGGAGACGGACTGCTGGAAGAACAGGCATTTCTCAGCCTTGACGTACAGGTCATGCTCCAACAGGCGACCAAGCACCCTGCGCACCAGGGACACATGCTTGGCGCGTGTAGCGGAATATATCAGAATTACATCAATATACACCACTACACCCTGCCCGTGCAGGTCCCTGAAAATCTCGTCTACAAAGGCTTGGAAGACTGATGGTGCATTCATCAACCCGTACGGCATGATGAGGTACTCATAGTGCCCTGAGGTGGTACTGAAAGCCGCCTTCCACTCTCTCCCTCCCGGATACGCACCAGGTTGTAAGCGCTTCTGAGATCTAGTTTGGCGAAGAAGCGCGCCCCGTGCATTGACTCGATCGCTGTGGCTATGAGCGGTAGCGGGTAACTATACCTCACAGTGATCTGGTTCAGACCTCGATAGTCAATACACGGGCGCAGACCTCCCTCCTTCTTCTTCACAAAAAAAAACTTGAGCAGGCGAGTGAAGTGGAGGACCGAATGTACCCCTGACGCAGGAATTCGGAGACATATGTTTCCATAGCCTCCATCTCCGCCTGTGAGAGGGGATACACGTGACTCCTGGGAAGTGCAGTGTCTACCAGGAGATTTATCGCACAATCGCCCCGTCGATGGGGTGGTAATTGAGTCGCCTTCTTTTTGGAGAAGGCGAGAGCCAAATCGGCATATTCAGGGGGAATGCGCACGGTGGAGACCTGGTCTGGACTTTCCACCGTAGTAGCACCAACGGAAACCCCTAAACACCTCCCCGAGCACTCTCGCGACCACCCCGTGAGAGCCCTCTGTTGCCAAGAAACAGTGGGGTCATGACAAGCTAACCAGGGTAGGCTTAGCACCACGGGAAACGCAGGAGAGTCAATAAGGAAGAAACTAATTCTCTCCTTGTGACCCCCCTGCGTCACCATGCCCAGAGGAGCGGTGGCCTCCCTAATCAACCCTGACCCTAATGGTCAACTATCTAAGGCATGAACGGGGAAGGGCACAGCCACGAGAACAATGGGGATCCCTAAACTATGAGCAAACGATCTATCTATAAAATTCCCAGCCGCGCCTGAATCGACGAGCGCCTTATGCTGGGAATGCGGGGAAAACTCAGGAAAAGTGACATACAGAAACATATGTGCAACAGAGGGCTCTGGGTGAGAATGGTGCCGGCTCACCTGGGGTGACGCCAGAGCGCCCTGCCTGCTGCCTCGATACCCAGAGGAACCAACCCGGCACTGACCGGCAGTGTGACCTCTGCGGCCACAGATGGTGCACGAGCTGGCACCCCCTCCGGTCTCCCTGCGCACCGCCCCTCCCAGCTCCATGGGTATTGGAGAGGGGGTGCGGGGGGATGGAACCAACAGACCCCGATCTGAACGTCCGCGGGTAGCCAGCAGGTTATCCAGCAGGTTATCCAGCTGGATGGACAGGTCCACCAGTTGGTCGAATGTGAAGGTGGTGTCTCTGCAGGCCAACTCCCGACGGACGTCCTCGTGCAGCCTGCAGCGATAATGGTCGATCAGGGCCCTGTCGTTCCATCCCGCGCTGGCAGCCATGGTCCGAAACTCCAGGGCGAACTCCTGGGAGCTCCTCGTCCCCTGCCTCAGACGGAAGAGGCGCTCACCCGCCGCTCTACCCTCGGGCGGGTGGTCAAAGACTGCGGGTGAACTCCTCAAACTGGTCCAACGCCGCATCTCCCTCTCTCCACACGGCGTTGGCCCACTCCAGGGCTTTCCCGGCGAGGCACGAGACAAGGGCGGACACCCTCTCACGGCCCGAAGGAGCCGGGTGGACGGTTGCCAGGTATAGGTCTAGCTGCAACAGGAACCCCTGGCAGTTCGCAGCCGTCCCATCGTATTCCTGGGGAAGGGAGAGACGAATCCCACTGGGACCAAGAGAAGGAGGGGCGCGTAATGGAGACCCCGGTTGTGCTGGTGGAGGCGCTGGTAGAACTCCCTGTCTCTCCCAGCGGTACATTGTCTGGACAACGTGGTCCATGGTGGTGCCAAGATGGTGGAGCATTGCTGCGTGCTCCTGGACGCGCTCCTCCGCCCCTATACCCGGGGTACCTGCTCCTGCTAACTCCATATAGTTGGTCCGGAATTCTGTAAAGGGTGCGTACTGGCGGCAGAGAAGTCAGGCGCAGGAGAGCAAAAACTGTGTTCCAACTGAGCATTTTAATAATAAAAACCACCGTAAAATAGAATAAACAAACAATGGGTAACAAAACCCGTCACACACCAGCATACGTGCACAAGCACTTACAATAAACAATTCCGGACAAGAACATGGGGGGAACAGAGGGTTAAATACACAAGATGTAATGATGGAATTGAAACCAGGTGTGTGGGAAGACAAGACAAAACAAATGGAAAATGAAAAGTAGATCGATGATGGCTAGAAGACCGGCGACGCCAACCGCCAAACGCCGCCCGAACAAGGAGAGGCATCGACATCGGCGGAAAGTCGTGACACATAAGTTGCTCACGAGACACAGTAAATTAAAATAGTTTGTGTGCTTAAGGCCTACCTACCCAGGTTCTCTCACACTGGCTAGTTCTAATAGGACACCAACACATAGTATCCTTCACTATTATTATCTGCGAGGTCATATCTGTCAAGATCTGTCCAATCTGTATCCCTGTCTCACAAGTGCATCCTCTTCTTTCTCTTGCTTCTCCCCACAGAAAGTGCCCTGCTCTACCCCAGGGGTGTGTGGTGTGTTTGTGACTCTAGCTAGGAGCCCAGCCAGCCTGCAGATATGTCAAAAAGCGACCCACGGGACATCGACGAGGATGCCATCCTCAAAGGGATGAGCCCTGAGGAGATAGAGGCGCTGGAGTGTGAGCTGCTGGAGATGGACCCCGAGGTACTGAGGGCCCCAGAGGGCCCCTTGTGGCAAATAAGGGAGTTAATTGTAGAAAGGATAACTCCAGGGACTCAAAGACTGAGGTATCCACAAGGCTCATAGTATAATAATAATAATAATGTGCCATTTAGCAGACGCTTTTTATCCAAACGCGACTTACATTCATATATGCATACATTTTACGTGTGGGTGGCCCTGCGAACCGAACCCACAATCCTGGCGTACCTTACACAACAGATTCACTGATACACACAGAACACTAACACAACTGAGGCACTGCCAATAACATAATCCCCATGTTATCTTGTTCTCTGACATTGTAAGACTTACTTAGGAATTTCCTGGGGATTACGCAGCTTTATACTGTAGTTACAAATCGTATAAATCCATTTTCCAACATCTTAAAAACCACAGTCTCACACAACCAGCTACTAGAACCCCAGAGGATTCAGAACTCTTTGTACAATGTCCACATGCCCTCTGACCCCTACTGTTTCTGTCCCAGAATGCCATCCTGCCAGCCGGGTACCGCCAGCGTGACCAGACCAAGAAGAGCTCAACGGGGGCGTTTGACCGTGACGCCCTGCTGGATCACTTAGAGAAAACAGCTCTGGAGCACGAGGACAGAGACGACCTGGTGCCCTTTACTGGCGAGAAGAAAGGTACGGTACACTACACTACTGAACAGCTCTATTGACTCCACTACTCCACACTACACCGGGGGGGGGGGGGGGGCTCTTACATGAGTGGCTTTTTGGTCCCGACCCACAGTTTCAGAACCACTGCTTTAAACTGAAAAACAATCCAATGTTTTTAACTTTATAAATAAGTAATGATAAGTGATGACTTAAAAGTGTAATTTTAGCGGTTTGTGTAACATTGAAATGGAAATGAGATGCATACAATTATACAATAGAAAATGTAGTTTATTGGAGTTTATTCACAAAGCCCATATAAACCAGGGCTTTCTTAGTGTTTTCAGAAACAATCCAAATCATTGTTTTACTAAAACAAAAACAAATCAACTGTAAGGGAAATATTACAATCATGTCATTCTTTAGAATCTCAATAGAAAGTTATATGATACAAGATACATACTGAGAGAACAAAGGTTTTCCCCTGGTGCTATAGGTACTGTTTGTTTACAGTCTGCTCATGACCCCTTGGATACTAGTTGCCCTGACAGTCCCTCTGTATGTGTGTCTTTCTCTCTACTTCTCTCCTTCTTCTCTCTCTCTCGCTCTCTCTCTCTCTCTGTCCCTCTCCAGGAAGAGCGTTTGTTCCTAAGGAGGGCCATGGAAAGATCCCCGACCATGAGCAGATCACCCTGGAGCCTGAGCTGGAGGAGGCTCTGAAGAATGCCACAGACGCTGAGATGTGTGACATCGCAGGTGAGAACCTATCCATTTTTCAAATTTTTGTCATTTAGCAGACGCTCTTATCCAGAGCGACTTACAGGAGCAATTAGGGTTAAGTTCCTTGCTCAAGGGTACATCAAAAGATTTTTCACCGAGTTGGTTCGGGGACTCAAACCAGCGACCTTTCGGTTACCTGGCCCAACCGCTAGGCTACCTGCCGCCCTATCCCTCTCTGTCCTTACATTGTTTCAATGTGATGTTGCCCAATACTCCCAGCTGGTATTAAATAGAACATTGTGGCCCCGCCCGCTTTGGGAGAAAACAGCCCATGGTTATCCTTGGTTACCCCATTGGCTCACAGCAAAAACTTTTTTCAAAATCTTATGCCTGGGGCCGGCCCTGTGTATTGTGACCCAATTGTTTACAGTGACCCTGGCCTATTTTATTATTTTGTCATAAGCCCATATTATTCCATTGCTCATTGGTCCATAATATTATTGTTCCAGTGCTTCACAGACCCAATCCCACACATACAGACATGCAGAGACATGGGATGTGGGACATGGCATGGGGGGGGCTCCAATTCCCTGCGCTCAGCAGCAACACGAAAATAAGCTGGCCAAGAGCCACCAAAAGAAGGGAGGAATGGAAAGAGGGATGGGGAGGGAGTCAAAGACTTGTCTGTTGGGTAAAGGTACTATATCAATTTACACCAAACAAGAGGGAACCTTGTTTTAAACGTAATTAATTGAATCAACATGTTTTAATTTTTTTCATGTTTACCCCAATGGAGATGTCAAATGCTTGAACAGATATGTTGGTCTCATAATGCGGTCATCACTTACAGTGCCAACCCGATTTGTTGGTTGTTTTTACACTCACACTGTGCTTACTTCATATCAACGCATAACAAGGACTTCATAATTTACTGCATCTGCAAAATGTGCTTTCTGACATTGTTTCAAAACAGCTAAATTGTTTATGGTTCAATTTGATATAGGTGATTTTCACCCAAAAAAACACACATTACATTTTCTGTTTCCAAATGATATCTAATTCGATGAGAATTCACGCCTCGGCCTCTTTTGAGCTACACAACCATATGAGACCATAACACCCTTATTCACATATCATTTAGAGTATGGCCCAGAACAAACACTGTTTATCACAATAGTTAAATCCCACTCCGTATCCAGCCACGGTGCAGGGGAGGCAGGCCTCCTGACTGCTTTTCCTTTAGCGGCAGAGCCACAGCCACAGAGCAAAGGCGTCTGGAAAGTGACAGTGGGGGAGTTTGGGGAGTGGAACTGTGTGTCCACATAGATTAGCCTGTCATTAACCCCCTCATTGAGAACACAGTTTTGACCTTGGAGGGAGTCCAGATGAGGATTAAACTTTCGTTAGCCTTTGTCACTCTTTTGTTTGGGGCTGGATCTGAGTCCACAATAGCATAGCTGCCTGGCCGGTTCCACCAGCAGCAAGGGAGGGAGAGGGACCTCAGTCAGTTGAGATTTAATTAATGCTTTTTATTCACTCTTAATAATACTGATGGTATTTGGGGAATTGTTGTTATTATTGAGAGGCTGGGATGTACTGTAAAGCTACTGTAGAGTCAAGCCGGGTGACATTGGCACATTTTGCACCAGACCAGCTGTCTCTGGATCCCTGTCTCCTCACAAGGCCTTCCCTCCCATAATTCCCAGCCTGCCCCAGGTCGGAGCCTGTGGGCGGGGGGGGGCGGTGGGGGATTGCTGTCACAGCAGTTGGTGTGTGACACAGTTTGGTGGCGAGGGGCCGTCTGTAATGAGACTGTGAGAGATATTCAAAGTGCTGCCCTCTACTGGGGATTTGAGCAAAGCAACAGCAGCTCCAGTCCAATATCTTTAGGAGCCCATTGTTCTACGTCCCATCTTGTAAAATTAGCAGTGCTTAGCTGAGCTAACTCACCCACATATTTGGAATTTAAAGTACTTGTCCCCAGGGCATGGTGTCAAACTGAACAATACAATGGCCTCTATGTCTATGTATGCATCTAAATTAGGGGCCAAATAACCATTCATTATGTGTTGGCCCATTTTCAGTTAGAATAACATTGGGCTTGGTGTGTCTGCATGGCTCGCATTAATGTTTGGTTTCATAACGTCCTTAGGGCCTGGAGGCACTGAGATTAGAGACAGTGACTGCAGCTCTCTCTGTAAGAACTGAGGAAAGGCTACAATGTCCTTATCTGGTCAAGCAGACACACAGAGTAGGCACGTGCATAACATGGTAAATACTGTACCTCATGATACAATGTACTGCACAGTGTTGGGTGTATACTGTAAATGTACAATTCAGTTGTTGAAATAGATACACCTCTCTACATGAAGATATGTAGAGTATAATTGAGATTGGGAGACCTGCCTATCAAAACAATGCCCTCATAAATAATTGCAGTCACATACACTCTCAGTTTAGTTATAATGAAGGCCTTGTGATTACTTACTGGGACAATAACATGCTAAAGGTCTCAGCTGACAGCTACCATTAATTATGTTGAACTGAGGAAATATTACTGAATGATGAATGAGAGTTACAGATATATAAATCAGTCCCATTTCTTTGCAGCTATTCTGGGAATGTACACACTGATGAGCAACAAGCAGTACTACGACGCCTTGGGCACCACTGGTACCATCGCCAACACAGAGGGCATCAACAGTACGTATGAAGAGGTTGACCAACAGAGCAGAACATACCTACTACGGTATTCAGTATATTACATGTTTAGGAAAGTCTTACACTAACCTGTGATTCTCCTGTGCTTTTAGGTGTAGTAAAACCAGATGCATTCAAGATCTTCCCAGACGAGCCCCCCAACCCCACAAACGTGGAGGAGACCCTTCAGCAGATCCAGAATAACGACAGCAGCCTGTTTGATGTCAACCTCAACAACATCAAGGTGAAGCCTAGTGGGCTTTAGATCCTGTGGTCTGAACGTACATAGTGACCAATTCTACAATGGAGGATGAGATCACTTGATGGTAGCGTGTAGCCTTGTGTGTTATGGTGTACTGAATCAGCATAAAGTGATTGACGTCTGTCTGTCCTATAGGACATTCCCATCCCAACGCTGAAAGAGATCTTTGAGGCGATGAAGGGCAACACTCACGTGGAGTATCTGAGCATTGCTGCTACCCGTAGCAACGACCCCGTGGCCTATGTGAGTACATCTTTCTCCCCCAGACTAGCAACAAAGAATCTTAATTTTCCCATCCTTATTGTAATTTTCCCCGTGCTACTAATGAATGTGACTCTAGTAACATAAGTGTGTTTGTGTGTGAATCAGGCTGTTGCTGAGATGCTCCAGGAGAACACCACTCTGCAGAGTCTTAACATCGAGTCCAACTTCATCACCTGCGAGGGCATGAATGCCATCGTCAAGGCCATGGCCAACAACACCACACTGACCGAGATCAAGATTGACAACCAGGTCAGACACCCATACAGAAAGTATGCTGTAGTATGAATACATACATTTGAATAGTGCTACATACGCTGTATGCTGTATAAACAACTGAATATAAAACAAATTCCTGAGTTCCTCAAGAAACATTAAAAGACTTTGTAGAGAAAAAACAATGATAAACTTATAACAAGACAATGCTGTGATTTTGTGTGGTTATGGGGTTATTGAAGTCCTTTTCATCCTTTAACCCACCCCACTCCTAGAGACAGAAACTGGGGGACTCCTGTGAGATGGAGATTGCCACCATGTTGGAGAACAACTCCAGCATCGTAAAGATCGGCTACCACTTCACCCAGCAGGGGCCTCGGGCTAGAGCAGCCATCGCCATCACCAAGAACAATGACATGAGTGAGTGTCTTGAGAATGCATGCGTACTGTCAATCATTGTATTTCAGTTGTGCTTCGTTGAACATGGTCAATTTTTAAGTGCTTGACATTCTTCCCGTTAGGGTTTTTGTGACGAGGCTGTCATAATACCCTCAGAAAGTGGCTATAATTCTGACATAATGACAGATGAGCTATTTTCAGTTCATGTTTAGTTGTCCTAGGTGTTCTAACCTGTTATTGAGGTATTTCAGCTTTCGGATGACCATTGACAATGCACTCTGGCTGACTCATATGGTTCCTTTTCTTTCTCTATCCAGTTCGTCAACAGAGAGTAAGATGAGACGAGAGTGGAGCAACAAGATTGCGCTCACAAGACGCTAGCCTATCAATTCAGCCCCTTGGACCTAACAACTCAAACAACTGCCATTGACAGCTTTGCGCTAGCTTTGTCAATGGGGCGCAACAAACCCTTACAACCTCTCTGTGCTCCTCATAAGGCCGGGTGTTAATTTCTATGTCTGTGTCCAAGCTTTCCATTTCATTAACCACAAACAGCTTTTTGTAGACCATTGAATTCATCATAAAAGCATTGTAAAAAAGCGTTGTAAAGTGTCGTTTATGCTTCTAGATTATGCCATGAAAACACACTCAGAAAATAACTGAACTCCTACATGGTGGTGGTGCTATATCTAGGAAAAGAAAATCTGTAAATACTTGAAATAAAATGTTTAAATAATTGTTTTAAATGGGCTGAATGTGATATTTTTGCCATTTCATCACCTCATGTGAACATACATAATATTCAACATTCATCATTTCCATGGTTCAAACTTCAGAGCTGACACAAGGTACAAGCAGATACAAGAGTATACCGTGTGCTCCGAGATCTTGAGAATCGGAACAATTCAATACCTCATTGAGCCTGCCGGATCCCCAAACCTCCTGACCTATTTTTACTCCCCCCATTGGGAATGTAACCTAGTCCTCTGGGCTTGAGTTACCCTTCCCAGAATATAACAACTTTTAAAAGGGTCTGAAGGGGAGGGGGCACCCATATGCACCCAAGGAGATCATGAACCTTCACCAAACAGCTGCTAACCTCTGAGGATTTTCATAGCATTGGAGTGGCTCCATTCTCCATGTACACATTCATTTTATACCTGTATTAAAAGCAATGTTTTGATTATCATGCTCAATTTAAGCAACATTTATAATTTATTGTAAAGAAATGTCACCTAGCAGGTTTTGAATAAATGGGAGACGGGTTTAGAAACTTTGATTGCAGTGGTACGGCTACATCCATAAAGAGTGACATTTGGCACAGGGATCAGGCTTGTAATGATTTAAGGTCAGTATTGCATACCAGATGCTATTCCTGGGGTTATTTATTCCCCTTTGATCATTCAGCCACAGTAAAATGAATGTGTATTTATAGTTATGTAGGGTACCAAGCAAAGTATTTAGTGACTGACCTGGTATACAGTTCTAAGTTAAGTGGTGCTTTATTTTACTCCCTTGTATCTGGGTTATTCAAACAGACATTGAACATTGTGGCTAGTTAGCAGTGGAGGACAACTGTTTTGTTTAGTCATCTAAAAGTACAAGTAACATGATAGAATCAACATGACTTATTGCATTGACAATTTAACTCCATAACATCATCAGTCTTGAAGACACAAGACTGCGTCCACACAAGAGCTAAAAACTGTCAACAAACATTCCAAACGTCTTGTGGAAGTCACGCACTGAGCTCAAAAATAATGATCAGGTACTCAGTTTTTGCCACACTTCAACGTCATCATTTAAAACTAACCCACGTTAAGTCCACACGCTCCCTTTCTCTAGGTTATCCACTATATAGAGTGGTCTAGGGGTGAGTCACAAATGAGAACCTTCGGAAGAATGTTAACCGGTGGCTCCACTACCAAGATTAGCAGTAATATTGTCCTATCTGCTGTTGATTTATGGTAAACTCACAGAAGCTTAGCCTTAACAGGGGAGGTGTTGGACATAAATAAAATGGGCAAACGGAATAACACAAAGGGTGCTGAGAATCAGTCAGAGCATTGTCTCAAGCACCAATGCATCTTCCCTGAGATAGGGAGGCATGGAGGCAGTTCAAGATGATCTAGTACTGCTCTTATAGTGTTGTCATTACCGCAACAGAGTGCACTTCATAACTGTTGAGTCAACAGATGTATGTCCAAACGGGACCTTTGTGTCAGCGGCAGGGTTTGAGGAAAGGGCTAAGGATTGTGGGAAGGTGGTGGTGTTGGTCTGGTCACTGCTGCTCATCTGGTCAGCCCTCTGTTGAGTCAGTGGGGGGAGAGGATGGGAGCAATGAGGGTTCCTCTTCATCTGAATCAAACTCCACATTCTCATCCTTTACCCACTGGCCACTCCTGTCCTGCAGCCATCCCGCACTGAGGCAGAAAGTGAAAGAGGTGGTAGAAAAGTTAAGATGGCATACTGACCTCTGGTGGTGAACTTACATAACTGCAGCCTTCACATTTGAAAAGCGACACTTAAAATATGCTTGAATCCAGTGAGAAATTTGAATGAAATGACAAATGCAGATTAGTGGTGACGCTGAATGAGTCAACACTTTCTAGGTACACAGTACCTTTTCAATTTAAGGTAATGCTCCATCTCTCTCCTCCTTTGAGCTGTCATAGGTTCCAACTCCTGGGTCGCTGTTGGCTGAGACTCCTTACACACTTCATTATTTCTCCCGATTGAACACGATCCCTGATTGACTAGTGAGGATGAACGGCATTGAACAAAAGGGTTAGAGGGGAGACCAATCATTATAGATTTGTAGTATGATAACGTTATTAACAATACATCTAGACTTTACCTGCTGTATTACTGTTGGAACTGGGTAAGGACATTATGTCTGTATCTCTTATCGTCTCCACTGACGTTTGATGTGGTGATGATAGTCTTGTGCTGGAGGGGCTGATGTCACAGTCTGGAATGGAACTAGTTGATCCTTTTTCAGACTTTGTACTGGAAATACATTTCAAAGGGGTCTATGAACATGTGATTGTAATAATGTGTAGGGTACTACTCACAATAACATATCACTTTCAGCATAGAGTACCTGGTCTTTTTGTGACAACTGTTGTATGGCACAGTCTTCAGTAAGGCGTGGTGGGTGAGTTTACGTGTCTGTGTCAACAGGGGGGCAGAACTAGAGGGTTCCTATGGGGAAAACAAAAAACAACATGATGCATAGTCAACACTCCAGTTTACACTAGTCTAAAGCCTCAGGTTTACAAAGACAAAATATTTCACTGAGTAACTGAGCTAGTTATATAGCTTTACCTGTTGGCTATCTTCAGCTTGAACATAGTTTTCATGTTTTCGTTTAGATATCTCATTTTTCAGTTGAGTTTTCTTTCCATAAAACCACTTCATCCCTGGCAAAGAAAGGATTAGTGTAGGTACATTCAGCTTTCACAGATGGTTTTGATATAGCTTCCTGCTTGGGAAAACAATTGATCATTCATATGTACCACCTTCGAGATGTCTTTTCCCCTTTCTGTGTACTGTCAGTATGTCAACTGTATCAAAAACAGGGCGGTATGAACACACAAGGCAGGTGTATCTGAAAGGGAATTAGGAAAAAATGCAGATGCTCATGATAAGTGCTTGCTCTGCCAAATTAAAACAACAGTAAGATCTGGGTAAGGATTCATTCCAGTTGATAGCAATGATGCCGGTGCTTCACCTTCCATTTTTCATCAAGGCTGCCTCATCCTCTGGAATGAAATTGGACAGGAGATCTGCAACACGCCGTTTCTGGGAAATAAATAATTAACGTTAGTTAGCTACGTTATCTAACTAGCTAAATACTTAGTTAGCTAATATGAAACAGTACAAATGACAAACTTTAGCATGTAGCTAGCTAAAGTAACGTTAGAATCAGTTATGTATGGTCACAAGCTGCTCCATGCGTCCAAACTGATTTATGTAAACAACAACTAGTAAGATGGCTTACCTTGAGGATATTCAATTGACTCTGATCATTGCCATCTCTTTTAAACGACATTTAGGTTTAGCTAAATATATTTGGTAGTTGAATGTCTTTATTTGCTAATAGCTAGCTACTCCAAACATCTTCAAAACCGTTTGTAATTTAGCTAACGTTACTTCCTGCTTTCAGTGAGGAATTATGGGAGTTGGTCATACCACGGCAGCCATGGAAACTGACAGCTGCCTGAATAAATCTTTATGGCAAGTTTTTGTTTAGAAGCTAACTAGTCGACGGGATAAGGTAAACTAGCTACATGCACTTTAACACTCATGTTATTAGCTAGCACCTCCCTACAATAACGATTATACGGGTTTCCTAGCTGTATACTCGCATGGTAGGCGATTTAGCTAACGTTAGCTGGCAAACTATTGCTAGTTAGCTTACCAGTTAACAAGCTCCATCATGTTCCACGGGGAACGGGCTCCTCTTTCAACCAGTGGAGGCGGTCTACTCCGCGGTAACCGCACGAGGTCATATGGCAGTCTTGTACAATCCAAACTTTCTCCGGTACGACAAAGACGAATTGAACACCAGGTTCAACCAGGAGAGACGTTGCAAGGACTCGCGTTGAAATATGGAGTATCTGTGAGTAGCTAGACAATGGCATTGACATTCTTCCTAATTGTTTGACTATTTTAAATGTTTCCGCAGCAGACAGTTTGTCAATGAGGAGTTTTTATTGCATGACAACTCAAAATTGGCAATTTGTAGGCTTTTGCTATGGTGATATGGTGATCAGCTGATGTAAAAAGGGCTTTATAAATACATTTGATTGATTGATTGATAACTTTGTTTACCTTCATAAACCCACATCTTCTGCATTTTTCTCTTTTTAATAGATGGAACAAATCAAAAGAGCAAATAGACTGTACACGAATGACTCAATATTCATAAAGAAGTCTCTTTCCATACCTGTGCTGTCAGACTACAACAGTGATGCTAATAGTGGAGTAGATGTCACTGAGGAGGACTCAGGCCAAGTACAGGACAGTACAAGTAAAGAAGGCTCTACTCAAAATGGGAAGCCAGTGAACAACTCTGAAAAGACACAAGAAGGCATATCAGAACTTTCTCCAATGAATTTCTTAAAAGGGATGGATCGTATGATCAGCCAGTCCAAGCAAGCTGTGAAAAGATGCCAAGAGGGAGAAAAACGGTAAATTCACCCAGATAACTTCATATCGTACTATTCTGTCCTGTCATAAACTAGTGGTCAGTCTGAGAGTTTACGTTAAAGTTCTTAAAGATGCACTATGCAGAAATCGCTCCACTAAAATCCAATAGTTTGCCTAATTTCAGTTTGTGACAAAACAAGCAAATATAGTGTGGAGAATCATTGTACCATCTTAACTGCTGTGAAATGCCTTTTCCATAACCAAAAATATTGTATTTAGCTGTTTGAATATGGTGTACAAAACCGAAAGAGAAAATATGCAAAAACGAAATTTAAGAAAAGGAAGCATAGAAATACTTCACAAAGAACAGATTTACAGCTTCTTAGATTTGCTTTCAATGAGAATGACAGATCTATACCACATTTCTATTTGAATTTGGTCAGTCGCCCTAAAAGTTTGCAGCTTTAACTTTGATGAAATGCTAATATCCATTTAAACATGTAGGGTGTCAATGTGATGATGTCATGACATCAATAGCATGTTATTATCAGGGGTTCCCAAACTTTTTTGGCCCGTGACCCCATTATGATATTAAAAAAAAATGTGCCACCCCACCATGTAAAAAAGGTATGTAATCAACGGCCAATGTTTCCATTTTTTAATTGGGGCTAAGACAGTCTATTGCAAATCGGTACTTTTGACAGTATTTCAATCTGAAGGAAGTATGGTTTGAAGTGACATTCAACAGAAAGGTATTGGGAAGTTCAGAAGATGATCAGGCAATTTTTTTATTTTTATATCTTCTGTGTTAAAAAAAAAGAAGAGTGATTTAGTTCCTTGTCTTGTCCACTTTTAATGATTCATTGGTGGTCATTGTAGGACGAAACAAAGTCTTATATTTGAGTGATGGGGTCATAATATTTTGAAGCTTAAACGGTTCAAAAGATGGAGACATTTGTAGGAAGAAAATAGAAATCGTTCTGTTTATTGGATCTAGCGGCAACAGCAAGTTAAAACAAATGTATTTATGTTTTTCTCGCGACCCCATGGTTTGGGAAACACTGTATGATGTGCCTAGCTCTCCATATAATGATTTTGTCAAGCTTCTGTTTATTTCCTGTTGGGGTTTTCCATCACAGATTGACGTCTTTGGAAGCAGCTTGTACCAGTAAGACAACAGACCGTCGATTTACAAGGTCAAACAGTGCCACGGTCGTCACCTCTCCCAGAATGCATCAGCAAGCCATACTTGGTGCAGTGCCCCTCACCATCACCAAATGCACCAAGAAACTGAGAGAAAGAGAGGATGAGATCTTTGAGTTGTGATTTCATTGCCTCTGTCAGGCAGATCATGGGACACATGTACTAATGCAAGAATCAAAGAGATTGGCCTCCAAGCTAATCTGCCAATACAGATTTATGAGTTCTTATTTTCACTGACGAGTAACCTGCTGCTCTATGGACTTGGTATTTGAAAGTTGGTCGTTAGCACTGTTGATATAATTGTTTTGCTGGGAGGATGAGTTTCAATTTGAAAAATACACTACTGGTCAAAAGTTTTAGAACACCTACTCAATCAATTGTGTTCTTTATTTTTACTGTTTTCTCCATTTGTAGATTAATAGTGAAGACATCAAAACTATGAAATAAAACATATGGAATCATGTAGTAACCAAAAACAAATCAAAATATATGATATATTTTAGATTCTTCAAAGAAGCCACCTTTTCCGTGATGACAGCTTTGCACACACTTGGCATTCTCTCAACCAGCTTCATGAGGAATGCTTTTCCAACAGTCTTGAAGGAGTTCCCACATACGCTGAGCACTTGTTTGCTGCTTTTCCTTCACTCTGCAGTCCGACTCATCCCAAACCATCTCAATTTGGTTGATGTCGGGGCATTGTGGAGGCCAGGTCATCTGCACTCCATCACTCCTTGGTAAAATAGCCCTTACTCAGCCTGGAGGTGTGTTGGGTCATTGTTCTGTTGAAAAACAAATGATAGTCCCACTTAGCCCAAACCAGATGGGTTGCCATATCGCTGCAGAATGCTGTGGTAGCCATGCTGGTTAAGGGTGCCTTGAAATCTAAATAAATCACAGTACCACCAGCAAAGCACCATAACACCTCCTCCATTCTTTACGGTGGAAATGCACATGCGGAGATCATCCGTTCACCCACACCGTGTCTCACAAAGACACGGCGGTTGGAACCAAAAATGTCCAATTTGGACTCCAGACCAAAGGACAGATTTCCACCGGTCTAATGTCCATTGCTCGTGTTTCTTGGCCCCAGCAAATCTCTTCTTCTTATTGGTGTACTTTAGTAGTGGTTTCTATGTAGCAATTCAACCATGAAGGCCTGATTCATGCAGTCTCCTCTGAACAGTTGATGTTGAGATGTGTCTGTTACTTGAACTCTGTGAAGCATTTATTTGGGCTGCAATTTCTGAGGCTGGTTACTCAACTGAACTTATCCTCTGCAGCAGAGGTAACTCTGGGTCTTCCATTCCTGTGACGGTCCTCATGAGAGCCAGGTTCATCATAGCGCTTTATGGTTTTTGCGACTGCACTTGAAGAAACTTTCAAAGTTCTTGAAATGTTCCGTATTGACTGACCTTAATGTCTTACAGTAATGATGGACTGTCATTTCTCTTTGCTATTTGAATTGTTCTTGCCATAATATAGACTTGGTATTTTACCAAATAGGGCTATCTTCTGTATACCACCCCTACCTTGTTACAACACAACTGATTGGCTCAAACGCATCAAGAAGGAAATAAATTCCACAAATTAACTTTTAAGAAGACACACCTGTTAATTGAAATGCATTCTAGGTGACTACCTCATGACGCTGGTTGAGAGAATGCCAAGAGTGTGCAAAGCTGTCATCAAGGCAAAGGGTGGCTATTTGAAGAATCTCAAATATAAAATATATTTAGATTTCTTTCACAATTTGTTTGATTACCATATGATATATGTTATTTCATAATTTTGATGTCTTCACTATTATTCTACAATGTAGAAAATAGTAAAAGTAAAGAAAAACCCTTGAATGAGTAGGTGTTCTTATACACTACCGGTCAAAAGTTTTAAAAGACTTCTTATTAAACAATTAACTATTTCCAAGTTATTTCACGTTGTAGTACATTGACTACGTATTATATATTAGCCATATCCAGAACAGCACTGTCTGGTTGTCTGTTTACTACACAAAACGAGAGTCAGAATGTGGCACTTTGTGAGTTGTGTTTGTATGTTAGTGTGATCTTGTAACTCTCCAAGTTATGTTTGGCCACAGGCGCTAGCTAGATCATGTGAGTTATGCTACCTCGTAGTGTCTTATGCAATGTCAGAAATGTGAAAAATATGCAAGTCTTGGAGAACAATAGAAGTTGACTCTAAAACATGTATTTATAATTGAAACCAATAGCCTAGTTGGTATAGCCTAGTCTTCACTGGGTGTTTGTTACAATTATGCAATGATGTACATATTTATTTTTAGAAGAATACTGAGCATTGCACTTTCTTTTTCTAATCTTGGCACTAGGTTGTAGTCAGTGGTAAGGTTGCCTTGGTATTTAATTGAATTTTGGCAACCATGATTTACGGATCTATTGTTAACACTGAATTGGCCATACTCAATGAAAGTGAGGAACTTGTTGGATCTCCTTGCTATTTGTTGCTTTTCTGCTGTTTAAGTAAATCTAGACGTGTAGTTTAGAAGTACAAGATATATTTTATGTTGCCTTTAGTTATTTCAGAAGCATCTGACCTGGTTACTCTTTTTGATATGTGATGTTACCGTTGATTCACCAGTTTGTCCCTTTTTTACCCAGGTATTTCCATTTTGCTCACTACCTACTGTACCAGTCAAACGTTTGGACACACCTACTCATTCCATGTTTTTTTCTTTCTTTTTTACTATTTTCTACATTGTAGAATAATAGTGTTGACATAAAAACTATGAAATAACACATATGGAAACATGTAGTAACCAAAAAAGTGTTAAACAAATCAAAATATATTTGATATTCTTCAAAGTAGCCACCCTTACACTTGATGATAGCATTGCACACTTGGCATTCTCTCAACCAGCTTCATGAGGTAGTCACCTGGAATGCATTTCAATTAACAGGTGTGCCTCGTTAAAAGTTCATTTGTGGTATTTATTTCCTTCTTAATGCGTTTGAGCCAATCAATGGACATAGACCGGTGGAAATCTGTCCTTTGGTCTGATGAGTCCAAATTTGAGATTTTTGCTTCCTACCCCCATTCTTTGTGAGACAGAGTATGTGCAGAGTATGTGAACGGATGATCTCTGCATATGTGGTTCCCGCCGTGAAGCATAGAGGAGGTGGTGTGACGGTGCTTTGCTGGTGACACTGTTGTGATAACAAATCAATACAAATCAAATGTTATTTGTCACATACACATGGTTGGCAGATGTTAATGCGAGTGTAGCGAAATGCTTGTGCTTCTAGTTCCGACCATGCAGTAATATCTAACAAGTAATCAGTTTCTCTTTGGGTCTTATAAAATGACTGCCTTGTATCTCCACAATAGATGTGCACTGTTTTGGTAAATAAGCTTCTATTTTTTGATTTGATACATACAGTACTGAGTCATTGCCAGCTGGACCACTAGATTGTAGTACTCTATTATTTAGAATTCAAGGCATACTTAACCAGCATGGCAAACACAGCATTCTGCAGCGATACGCCATCCCATTTGGTTTGTGCTTAGTGGGACTATCATTTGTTTTTCAACAGGACAATGAGCCAAAACATACCATCAAGGCAAAGGGTGGCTACTTTGAAGAATCTAAAATATATGATATATTTTGATTTGTTTAACACTTTGTTGGTTACTACATGATTCCATATGTTTTATTTCATAGTTTTGATCTCTTCAATATTATTTTGCAATGTAGAAAATAGTAAAAATAAAGAAAAACCCTTGAATGAGTAGATGTGTCCAGACTTTTGACTGATACTGTATGTATACACATTGTTGTCAATTTATTGATAAATTGCACATATTGTACATTTTAACTAAAGATGTGAAGTCAATAAATTCACAAATAGACAATAAGGCACCAATTTACAAGGCATTTTATTTTTTTCCAATCCTATGATGTACAAGGCCCAAATAAAGCTGAATTATTTTATAGCCAGTTCTTAAATATTCCAATCCAGTTTCTCTTTGGGTCTTATAAAATGACTGTCTTGTATCTCCACAATAGATGTGCACTGTTTTTGTAAATAAGCTTTTATATTTTCTTCGATACATGCAGTACTGAGTCATTGCCAGCTGGACCACTAGATTGTAGTACTCTATTCTTATATTTCACCGCTTGCTTTTAACCCTTGTTTTCATTCTGTCAGTCAGTATTGTGCAATCCTTGAGGTTTCTCTTTCCCTATACAGTACATAATATGTCGAGAGAGAAAAAACCCCAGAAAAAATAGAATAGTAGTAAATGAGAATGTGAAACCATGGACGGAAATTCCACTGTATAAAAATCAGGTGGTTGACACAATCTTAACCTAATCCTGACTTTCCAGGAACTCCATTCGTTGAGACACAATTCATTAGGAGACATTAACTTTACATCATCCTGCGTATTCTCATATTTTTTCCACTTTGGACAGTACCCTTTTTGGAAAATAACAGATCAGTGAGTGACAACATCAAGTAAAACTTGAGTCACAAATCTTGCCAGTTCTCATTTAGAGCATGGACACCTCCTGTCCTTACACACAGTCTTCTCTCGAGTTCTAAGCAGACCCCATCAAGCAGATCTTCCAGTGTCTCTCTCACAATCATAGACTTGCTCACACTCTCATAACGTTCCCTCCTCCAGCAGACGGTTGAGGCCGGTGCAGATTTTGGTGAGGTTGGGTTTAAAGGGTCCATCGGGGTTGTACAGCTTGGTCAGAAGCTCTGGATCGGAGTAATGATTGAATACGTGTTTGATGCGACCATGGGATTTGGGTGTGAGGTGGGAG
This sequence comes from Salvelinus namaycush, assembly GCF_016432855.1. Classification (NCBI taxonomy): domain Eukaryota; kingdom Metazoa; phylum Chordata; class Actinopteri; order Salmoniformes; family Salmonidae; genus Salvelinus; species Salvelinus namaycush. Next base: position 50,411,985 of record NC_052311.1, read on the forward strand.
TCGACTAGCTTCAACAGCAGATCTCTGCATCCTGTCAGGATCTCCGACATTACTGTCTTGTCAAAGGTGAACTCCACCTGAACAAGAAGAAGTGGGAAATAGAGATAGGATAATAATGTTATTATGTTGTCATTTTCTTATCTGTTTTCATACAGAATGATTGGCCGTTAATGCATACAGGTCTATGATCGATTAACTCACTGTAACATAGTGTTATGCAAGGTGCCGGCATGTTTACCTCATAGAAGCTGATGGCTGTCATGGCTCCTTGATGCAGCTTCTTCTTGAAGTCCTGGGCCAGACTCAGCTCCTCTGGGTTGAAACGGTTGTGTCTGAACAGCACGCCAATCTTCACTGCTATCTTGATCAGGTCCTTCACCACCTTCTGGGCCTCTGAGCGGTTGCCTGAATACTCTTTGGAAACACGGTAGAGCTCGTCCAGGATCTCACTGCTGGTGTCGTCTATGAACATATGGACCACAGACTTGTTGGCCATGTGGCTGAGGATCTTCTTCTGGGCCTGCATGGCCATATCCTTGGAGCTGAACGACTCCATCCTTACCTGGGGGTTGGGAGAGAAAAGTGAGCAAAGATGTCTTATTATGTTATTTCTAACTCCTAGCTCAGCCGTGCCACAGGATCTCCCTCAATTCAGTTTTCTGGGCTTTTTGTTTTCACATCACAGAGAATCCAACTGAGACATCCAGGGGATGTTCCATGGGTAATACCAGTGGTGGAAAAAGTACCCAATTGTCATACTTGAGTAAAAGTAAAGACACCTTAATAGAAAATTACTCAAGTAGAAGTGTAAGTCACCCAGTAAAATACCACTTGAGTAAAAGTCTAAAAGTATTTGGTTTTAAATGTACTTAAGTATCAAAAGTAAATGTAATTGCTAAAATATACTTAATTATCAAAAGTAAAAGTATAAATCATTTTAAATTCCTTATATAAAGCAAACAGATGGCATAATTTTCTTGTTTTTTAAATTTACGGATAGCCAGGGGCATGGTCCAACACTCAGACATAATTTACAAACAAACCATGTGTTTAGCGAGTCCGCCAACTCGGAGGCGGTAGGGATTACCAGAGATGTTCGCTTGATAAGCGTGTGAATTAGACAATTTTCCTGCCCTGCTAAGCATTCAAAATGTAACGAGTACTTTTGGTTGTCAGGGAAAATATATGGAGTAAAGCGTACATCTTTAGGAATATAGTAAAATAGAAGTTGCCAAATATTAATAGTCAAGTACAGATACCCAAAAAAACTACTTAAGTAAAATTACTTGAAGTACTACTTAAGTACTTTACACCACTGGGTAATACCCACTGAGGCTACAGCCTCACCCCACACCGTGTCCCTGTCAGGGGAGTGAAGATACAGAGAGCTACCCCTCATGGGAGGACATGAGTGCACTTACATCACGTAAACACACAAAACTGTTGCACCACATACCGTTTAACAAGACTAGTGTCATTGCACCTTTGTTCTGCAGCTGTGTTGCAGGTTCATTTGATGTATTCAATATCAAATTAACACAGTAGGTTCCATGGTACACCTATGGAATTGGGCCTAACCTAAATGTAACACACAGTCTAATGCTCAGAAGGTACCACTTTCTAGTATAAGCCTTTATACATGGATGAAATAGATAATTATTTGTGTATCTTTACATTGTGGCCACATCATTTCGACATAATTTTCAACATTGTAAAAATGGGTATGAACTATGTATAAAAGGTTACACAATTCCTACCATTGGTTTCTGTTACATGTTGAGAGCATACACAATCATCCTGTGGTGATAATTTCAGGGCTGAATCTCCACTTAAGGCCTGTGCGGACAAGTATGTGAGAGAGGCAGGTAGGCTGAATAGCTCAGGCAGGTTTCTACAAGTGCTCCTAGATTGCATCAGAACAGAGGGAATGGAGCAAGTCATGGTCCTAGACCCAATGGCCATCCTTCACTCTTAGAATTTTTTTTTATTCAGCTATCCCCATAGGAAAAAGTATTTTTTGGTTACTGGTAGAACCCTTTGGCATTCCATGTAGAACCCTCTGTGGAAATGATTCTACATGGAACCCAAAAGGGTTCTACCTGGAAACAAAAATGGTTCTCCTATAGGGACAGTCGAAGAGCCCTTTTAGGTTATAGAAAGCACTTTTTATCCCTAAGCGTGTATATTTACTGTCTTGGAATCCTCCCTTAGGCAAAAGGTCTTACATTGAGGCATCCTTTAAGTGGCAACAAGGCTTTCACACATATGGGTCTTTTTTAAATCGCTTCAGGGCCCGTATTCACAAAGAGTCTCAGAGTCCTGATCTAAGATCTGTTTAAGCTTTTAGATAATAATGAAACAGATTATATTGACTGACAGGAAATGGTCCTACGTCAGCACTCCTATTCTGAAAGGCTTTATGAATACGGGTCCAGGTGTGTGTGTACTCGTACATGCGTGCGTGATCCTAATGACAGTCGTCTATCTGACTCACAATTGATGCAGTAAACAATAAATGCAAATTACTTTTCTGCCAATAAATCAAATGATCCTGACATAGCCTATGTTCTATAATCAGCAAACACACATCTCCCATATGACATCCCACTGGGTTTTTATTACATGCATATCCAGTGTCACATTTCTAATGGTACGCTCCAGCAAAAAGCCTCCGCTCTCTGTGGGAACATTCATTAGATTAATTTCCCTTAACGATGATAATGAAAGTGGAACAGCATGATAGCTATTTCAGATTCACTCTGTCTCATTCCAATGCAGAAAAGCCCAGTGGGGATTGAGAGACGTGCGCACCCATCAGCCATGTATCCACCCTGCAGAAATATGGAGCCGCAGCTGGAGACATCTGGCTTTTTGGCTGGGCTTAAAGGAAAGTTCACTCTGTTTATTTGACTAGTCTGCTAAGGGTCAATTGTTTAAAGTATAAATATCATTTTTGGGTTGTCTTCATGCGACAGCCAAGAGTACAATGAAAAACCACTCTCCTGTAAGGGACAGCACAGGGCGGGCTGATAATGCTTTTTATGTTTACACAGTTCATGTGGAGTACAGCAACAATGACCATGTACACATTTAGAGAGCACTCAAGAAGGTCAATTTGAGTTGCTGTCCATTAGGCTATGGATGGAAGAGCACTAACTTCTCCATTAACAATAGGAACCAATTTTATGAAACCAGACATTATTACACTTTCAGGAATGGGAAAAACCAAGCAATGTGGGTCTTCCATGACTCCAGTGTTAGGAGGGCAGGTTGTGTGGATCAAGAAGAGCTGTGCTGACTGACTTGGAGAGATAGTGATCGCTGATTGGAAGATTATGCGCAGGGGGGCGGGGTGGGAGAGGTAAATATTTAGCATTCCGTAGATGACTGCTGTGTGTGTGTGTTTGTGTGTGTACGCCCAGGTAAATCCTCTGGACTCCCACAGGGCTTAGCAGGGCAATTGTGGAGTCCCTTCGACTTCCCTAGACAGAATGTGACTTCTACTGCTGCTATTACAAAGCACCAGGTCAAGCAGACATGTTCCACTAACACTAGCCCTAAAGGCTTATGTCACCCGCTGCCTGTCACCAGACTTGAGTGGTATTATGGGGCAATGAGGCCTCCCAGTTCTTAAAGTGTCTATTTAGAAGGGAGAAATGTTCAGGCTATTTCAGATAGAAATATATAATATAGGATGGGCATGACTTTTAATCATACAAACAGAGAATATATGCAGTTCTACCAACTCATTGAACACACTCCTGGTGGCATTATCCTGAGCTCAGGTCCAGGCCTTTCTTTTCAGTAGAGGACCTCACAAAGTGCGGAACTTTCCAGTTTTTCTCTCAGCATTTAGTTGGTATGGGTTTCTAAATCAGGATATGTCCCGTGTGTGTGCAGGTTCAGCATGTGGCACAATAATGGCCCAAAAACTGGCATCACAACAGTATTGCTTCATTAACAATGGTGTTGGACTGAATGCTTGCTGTTTGATGCTGGCAGTTTTTCATTCAAAAGTGTTCATACAGTATGATTTTTGCACGTTTTGTCAGTATTGTAACGTTTCTCAAAGTCTTTGAAGAGTTGTTGTTCAAGACTGACACACAACTCTGCTGGCTTATTAAGGAAGTGAAACAGCAGTTGGTTTGTGGTGACCAATTTTGTTTTTACCCCTTACTGTCTGTCCAACACATTGCTGTGTCATTTCCATGTCTTTGTCTTTCACTCTGACTGACTCTCTGGCACCCTCAATCCGTGTAGGCTAGTAGACTAAAAGAAAGTCCACAACTCGTTTGATTGTGCAAGCTCCACCAGGCACAGATGGTTTCTCTCCTCAGTTATACAGCTGTCTGTCAGGACTGGGTTCCGTTTGTACCTGTTCCAGCATGACTCTGAGTGTACATACAGTACACGTCTCCCAAGTCGAGTGTAAGTTAGAAAAGTATCGAAGAGGAATTCACACATGATCTTATTTGGTCCTTCAGTACCACCTTCCTTCTCACTTTATCCACATAGGCTTAAACTGTATTGAAAGATATAACAAAAAACGACAAGCTCGCTATAATAATAACACAAGTGTTATATTTGCAAGAGTGTACGTTATTTCTGTTAAAGGTAGAGCTATCTGTGCATAGAAAAGACATGGTTGAGTTATCAGATAGAGAAAGCCCTGAGAGTCTTCTTACCTGTGTGTGCCTGAGAGAGTCCCCCCCTCCTTCGTGTCAAACGTCTCAGTCCCTACGGCACGTGGCTCAGGTTGTCAGCATTGAGCACTCGTTAATGGAATCCCTTCATCTTACCAGGTGAAAATAAAATAAAATCCCTCTGTCTCATCTATCAGTGCTGCTCGCCACCGTCTCAAGATAAATGTCAGTTGTACTTCCTTGAGGAACTAAATTGCTATGACACACCCCTTAGTGTGTTTCTCTCTCTTTCCTTCTCTCTCTCTCTCTCTCTTGTATTTCCCTCTAAAATTCAAATTAAAACGTTTGCTCCTCTTCAAACTACAGTATCTCTCTCTTGCTTTCCTTCCTCTTCATACTTTATCAGTCTCCCTGTTTCTTTTTGTTTCTCTCTCTCATCCACTCTGTCCCTCTCTCGCTCTCTCTTTCGCTCTCTGTCTCTGTCTCTGTCTCTGTTTCTCTCTCGCTCTCTCTCTGTCTTTGTCTGTCTCTCTCTTTCTCTTTATCTCTCTCTCACTTTATCTCTCTCTCTCTCTCTCTCTCTCTCTCTCTCTCTCTCTCTCTCTCTCTCTCTCTCTCTCTCTCTCTCTCTCTCTCTATCTGCTGACAGTGGGCCTCTGCTTGTCCTGACAAGTGAAAACCCCAGAAAGAATTTAGCAATAATCCCGCGTTTGAAAGGGGAGCGGCTTAACCCTTTTTGTGTTCACCATTACAGGAATGCAGCTTCTGTCAGCAATGGACTCCATGTCACATCTGCTCTCCAGCAATGTATAAATTCATATAGTTCATCTGTTAATTCTAAACCTTTAACATTTTCACTGCTTTACTTTTGTCATTGTAATTTTGACCCTGGTGACATAGTAGAGTGTTAAGGGATTATACCGTATGGAGTGTATACTGTATTATAACTACATTGGCATGAATGAACAGTATTTGAAAATACTGAGCTCACATTGGTTTGAAATGGAGGGAAGTCAGTAAAAACTGATGACTATATAAGACCTGTTTACCAGTTTTGTTTGCATTGGTTGCCATAGATTTTATCTCTCCTCGTGTTGGCTTAGTTTCAAATGATGTTGAATTTGTGAAAAGCAAATACATAGACAGGTAGACTGGGGTAATAGTACAGACAGTGCATGGTGAAAGTCTACACATCCCTTGCACATTCTTTACATGTTGCTGCCCTAAAATACAATCTAAAAAGGCATTAAATTAGATTTAAGTGAAATAAAATTATAAGATATTTCCAAATGAATTATTTTTTTAAAGACGAAAAAAAGATGTCTTGATTGTGTGTCTTCACACCCCAGAGTTAACACTTGGTGGAAGCATCTTTGGCAGTCATTACAGCTGTGAATCATAATAGTCTACCAACCTTGCACAACTCTTAGGGCATTGTCACAATTGCTCAAGCTCAGTAAATTTGTTTTGGAATCATTGATGGACAAGCATATTTAAGTCAGAACTGACATTGGACCACTCAGAAACACTCAACATTTTGTCATTAACATTTGTGTAATTGTTCCTCTGAAAAGTAAAACTCTATCCCAGGGTTAGGTTTCTATAAGAGTGAGGCAGGTTTTCCTCAAATATTGATCTTGTTTCATCACTGCAACTCCCCAACGGGCTCGGGAGGCGAAGGTCGAGTCATGCGTCCTCCGAAACATGACCCGCCAAACTGCACTTCTTAACACCCTCGTTTCAGAGGAAACGCCATTCAACTGATGACTGAAGTCAGCCTGCAGGCGCCCAGGCCCGCCACAAGGAGTCCCTAGAGCACAATGAGCCAAGTAAAGCCCCCCCCGGCCACTAGCAAATGTATATTACAGATATCCTAGTCTTGGATCTTTAGTTATAAAGGGGGTGAATTTTATCAATCTCAACAATTCCTACTCAGGGAAGTGTGTTTTGTGTTTACACTGACCACAATTCATGAATGCTCTGATTCATACAGGCCTGGCCATTCCCTGATTCAAAAGTACTCTGTTTATCTGTAGGTTTATGTGAACGACATCCAGCTGGACCAAACAGCCTGCTGAGGCTCAACCCATAAAAACATCTCCATCCAATGGGGCTAAGGCCTTTGAGCCAATGATTGTTTTCATGTGTCAGGGTGAGAGGTCACACCAAGGCCCAGTTGAACTGAAGGGAGAGTCTGAACGGATACAAGCCTACAGAGTGTGCAGTGGGGATTCAAAAACACCTGCACCTTTGTGTTTATTTTCTCTTTCCTCCGGCAAGAAATTAACTGACTAGAGATAGTGAACTGCAACTGCAAAAGTGGGCCTGTCACCATGGCAACAGACAGGAAATAGGGCTTAAGCGGTTTCCTGACGGCTTCCTCTTAATCATGTAATGACATCTCCCTCAGAAATGTCTACAAGGAGAGTTCAGATGTGTGTGTGGTAGGTAGGTATGTAGCACTCACTAACCCTTAAGTATTCATACCCCTTGACTTGTTCCACATTTTGTTGTTACAGCCTGAATTCAAAATGGATTACATATTTTTTTACCCTTCTACACACAATACCGCATAATGACAAAGTGAAAACATGTTTTTAGAAATTTGACAAAGCGAAAACATGTTTTTAGAAATTTGACAAAGTGAAAACATGTTTTTAGAAATGTTAGCACATTTATTGAAAATGAAATACAGAAATATCTCATTTACATAGACTACCGATCAAAAGTTTGGGGTCACTTAGAAATGTCTTTGTTTTTGAAAGAAAAGCAAAGAAATGTGTCTATTAAAATAACATCAAATTGATCAGAAATACAGTGTAGACATTGTTAATGTTGTAAATGACTATTGTAGCTGGAAACAGCAGATTCTTTTATGGAATATCTACATAGGCGTACAGAGGCCCATTATCAGCAACCATCACTCCTGTGTTCCAATGTCACGTTGTGTTAGCTAATCCTAATTATCATTTTAAAAGGCTAATTGATCATTAAAAAAACATTTTGCAATTATGTTAGAAAACTGCTGTTCTGATTAAAGAAGCAATAAAACGTGCCTTCTTTAGACTAGTTGAGTATCTGGAGTATCAAATCAAACTTTATTTGTCACATGCACCGAATACAACAAGTTTAGACTTTACCGTGAAATGCTTACTTACAAGCCCTTAACCAACAGTGCAGTTCAAGAAGAAGAAAATATTTACCAAGTAGACTCAAATAAAAAGTAATAATAAAAAGTAACACAATAAGAATAACGAGGCTATATACAGGGGGCACCGGTACTGAGTCAGTGTGCGGGGGTACAGGCTAGTTTAGGTAATCTGTACATGTAGGTTGGGGCGAAGTTACTATGCATAGGTAACAAACAAACAGTGAGTAGCCGCAGTGTACAAAAGGGAGGGGGGGGGGGGGGGGGGGCTGTCAATGTAAATTGTCCGGTGGTGATTTTATGAATTGTTCAGCAGTCTTATGGCTTTGGGGTAGAAGCTGTTGAGGAGCCTTTCGGTCCTAGACTTGGCACTCTGGTACCTCTTGCCGTCTGGTAGCAGAGAAACAGTCTATAACTTGGGTGACTGGAGTCCCTGACAATTTTATGGGCTTTCCTCTGACAGCGCCTTTTATATAGGTCCTGGATGGCAGGAAGCTTGGCCACAGTGATGTACTGGGCCGTTCCCACTACCCTCTGTAGCGCCTTACGGTCAGATGCCGAGCAGTTGCCATACCAGGCGATGATGCAACCGGTCAGGATGCTCTTGATGGTGCAGCTGTAGAACCTTTTGAGGATCTGGGGACCCATGCCAAGTCTTTTCAGTCTCCTGAGGGGGAAAAGGTTTTGTCGCGCCCTCTTCACGACTATCTTGGTATGTTTGGACCATGATAGTTTGTTGGTGAAGTGGAAACCAAGGAACTTGAAACTCTCGACCCACTCCAGTACAAGCACGTCAATGTTAATGGGGGCCTGTTCGGCCCGCCTTTTCCTGTAGTCCATGATCAGCTCCTTTGTCTTGCTCACATAGAGGGAGAGGTTGTTGTCTTGGCACCACACTGCCAGTTCTCTGACCTCCTCACTATAGGCCGTCGTTGTTGGTGATCAGGCCTACCACTGTTGTGTCGTCAGCAAACTTAATGATGGTGTTGGAGTCGTGTTTGGCCACGCAGTCGTGGATGAACAGGGAATACAGAAGGGGACTAAGTACACACCCCTGAGGGGCCCCAGTGTTAAGGATCAGCGTGGCAGACGTGTTGTTGCCTACTCTTACCACCTGGGGGCGACCCGTCAGGAAGTCCAGGATCCAGTTTCAAAGGGAGGTGTTTATTCCCAGAGTCCTTAGCTTAGTGATGAGCTTCGTGGGCACTATGGTGTTGAACGCTGAGCTGTAGTCAATGAACAGCATTCTCACATAGGTGTTCCTTTTGTCCAGGTGAGAAAGGGCAGTGTGGAGTGCGATTGAGATTGCGTCATCTGTGGATCTGTTGGGGCGGTATGCGAATTGGAGTGGGTCTAGGGTGTCCGGGAGGATGGTGTTGATGTGAGCCATGGCCAACCTTTCAAAGCACTTCATGGCTACCGACGTGAGTGCCACGGGGCGATAATCATTTAGGCAGGTTACCTTCGCTTCCTTGGGCACAGGGACTATGGTGGTCTGCTTGAATGTGAATGTTGACCTGTTTTAAAGGTCTTGCTCACATCGGCTACCGAGAGTGTTACCACACAGTCGTCCAGAACAGCTGGTGCTCTCGTGCATGCTTCAGTGTTCCTTGCCTTGAAGCGAGCATAAAAGGCATTTAGCTCGTCTAATAGGCTTGCGTCACTGGGCAGCTCGCGTCTGGGTTTCCCTTTGTAGTCCGTAATAGTTTTCAAGCCCTGCCACATCCGACGAGCGTCAGAGCCGGTGTAGTAGGATTCAATCTTAATCCTTTATTGACGCTTTGCTTGTTTAATGGTTCGTCTGAGGGCATAGCGGGATTTCTTATAAGCGTCCGGATTAGTCTCCCTCTCCTTGAAAGCGGCAGCTCTAGCCTTTAGCTCAATGCGGATGTTGCCTGTAATCACTTCTGGTTGGGATATGTACGTACGGTCACTGTTGGGATGACGTCATCGATGCGCTTATTGATGAAGCCGATGACTGAGGTGGTGTATTCCTCAATGCCATTGGATGAATCCCAGAACTTATTCCAGTCTGTGCTAGCAAAACAGTCCTGTAGTGTGGCATCCGTGTCATCTGACCACCTCCATATTGAGCGAGTCACTGGTACTTCCTGCTTTAGTTTTCGCTTGTAAGCAGGAATCAGGAGGATATAATTATGGTCAGCATTTGTGCGTTCGATTACAGGCTCAAAATGGCCAGAAATAAAGAACTTTCTTCAGAAACTCATCAGTCTATTCTTGTTCTGAGAAATGAAGGCTATTCCATGCGAGAAGTTGCCAAGAAACTGAAGATCTCATACAACGCTGTATACTACTCCCGTCACAGAACAGCTCAAACTGGTTCTCAATCCCGTTGAGCATGTATGGGACCTGTTGGATCGGAGCGTGAGGGTGAGGGCCATTCCCCCCAGAAATGTCCGGGAACTTGCAGGTGCCTTAGTGGAAGAGTGGGGTAACATCTCACAGCAACAACTGGTAAATCTGGTGTAGTCCATGTGGAGGAGATGCACTGCGGTACTTAGTATCTGGTGTGGCCACCAGCTGCATTGACTGTTACTTTTGATTTTTACCCCCCCTTTGTTCAGGGACACATTATTCCATTTCTGTTAGTCACATGTCTGTGGAACTTGTTCAATTTATGTCTCAGTTGTTGAATCTTGTTATGTTCATACAAATATTTACACATGTTAAATTTGCTGGAAAAAAACGCAGTTGACAGTGAGAGGACCTCTCTTTTTTTTGCTGAGTTTATATATTTTTGAATCCATTTCGAATTCAGGCTACCACTACAAAATGTGGAATAAGTCAAGGGGTATGAATACTTTCTGAAGGCACTGTACCTTTTCTTTGAGCACAGTTTATGTATAATGTGTTACCTCCTTTGTTAAAAGATCAAGGACATTGGGCCTTCCACTTTAGTGAAGAAATTCTTAATCTAGAATAAGTATATTAAATAATTGTCATGATGGGATTTCTATTTGGACATTAATTGAGCTCAGTGTAGGCCTAAAGTCTTTGTCCGCTTTACTGTCTTTTCATTCCACCTTTAGGACATTTAGTATTTTCTGACTGGTGCTTAGCTGTTCTCTGAGCACACACAATCTCCGCTAGCTGTGTAATCTGATACGGTGCCAGGTAACATCTAGATAAGAGTGTGTCAGTTCAGAGAAAGTCATTGATTTAATCTTAATTCTGCAGCTGACTGCGACTAGCCTTTTCCCCATCACGTGCACTGATGACTGATGAGCATGTTATAGAAAAAAATGTACAATCCCCAGTTTTATAGAGCTATAGCTTCCCTTTTTTCTTTGCCTTCATCTGTCCCTCTGACATTGTGAGCTAATCACAATTTTTTTGTGTGTTTATTGTCAAGCAAAACATTTAAAGATATCAACAAGGAAAAGAACACGTGACGTGTTTGTCTGTACAGTTCTTATGGACAAAGAAGTGCTAACATACAGTAAACGTGCAACAAATTACAAATACAAAACAGAAAGTAAAGCACTTACAGCATTAGGAAAAGCGCTATTATATAAATGATTATTAAAGTCAATATTATTCCATCATTAAATACAGTATCAGTACTCTAACTTGTGTCAGACTTCTCAGAACTAGTTTTTTGCAAATAAAATACAACCATCTCTTGACATCTCATCTTACTCTGTATATCAATCCATTGTAATAACTTAATAAATAGTACATGAACTGTACATGTATTGACCTGTTTCCTTTCAACAACATGCAGAAATCCATGACATTAGCCAGGTGCTTGTATTACCAAAAAAGGCCCACTGTTTAACACGTCATCAAGACATGAGTATCAGTATATATTTGTTGGAAGAGAAACGTTTTTCCCTTTTCAGCAATGTCACATTTGTTTAATTTTAGGAGCATCAATGTTTCCACTATTATTACTTAGGTGAGGTGCTCCGCCCTGTCTACCTCTGTTACTCTACCTTGAATAAATGGATTAATACATTACATTAGGTGTGGGCTGCCCTGAATATTGTTGTGGGGACCCTCAGGTCCTGCCTAAGGAAAAACATAGGATAGACACCAGGGCATCATACAATATATCGAACATGAATGCTGGCCCATGATCTGAGAGGTCTTGAACTCTGGCCTGGTCCATCTCACAGTAGGGAAAAACTAAAAGGGACGTGACTGACCAGCGAAACCAAGTTGAATTTTCTAATTGGTTGAGGTTCAAGGTTAGATACAGTTTCAGGGTTGCCTTCACAGGACTGTCAATAAGATGCAGGCCAGTCACATTATTTTAGCCTCTCCTCTCACAGTAGGCAGCAGGAAGTGCTGCGCATGGGAAGGTGGGCGGGCAGCTTGGTGTGGTGCCTGAAGCTGTTTTTCTTGTTGTTGAGCACTGGGGCGGCGGTGGCCGGGGGGGCCGTGGGGGTCTCCTGGGCAGCAGCAGGAAGCACTGCACTCTCCTGCACTACATTGACCTGCTGGGGAGGAGCTTCGGGCTTGGCCACGCCCCCTTTGTTGTTGTTCTTAGTGTTCTTTTTTACTTTCTTCTCCTGGGGCTCGGTGGGGTCTGTGGGGTCCTCGGGGGCGCCCTCTAGTGAAGGTAAGGGCTCTGCAGGCAGCTCTGTGGGGGTGGGCTTGCCCTCTGCCTGCTCCTCGTTGGGAATGTTCAGGTTGGAGGTGGAGCGCTTGGTGTTGGTGCAGGTGGACCTGTGTGTTGGAACGTATTAAAAAAATGACCTCAAAGTATGTACAAAAGCAAAGCAAATTAGTAGCAGGTGTGTTTTTCTTATGCAAGCCCTTCGCTCCACAAACAGGCTGGTGTTGGAACCTTACTAACTATACAGAAGTGCAATTCAATGAACAGTTCACAGTCATATGATATAGGGCATCTTGCAGTATATCCCTACAGAAGAGATTGGTGTTGCCTCCTCCCCTGCTCCACTTACCCATTGGAGCTCCTGTCCTCTGAGTCCTTCTGTTCACTGCTGTAGCGGAGCTCTGCTGGAGTCTTAAACGACAGGTCCTTCTTCCCCTTCAGCCAATATGTCTTCATGTAGCCTTTACCCTGTGAATGGACAGAATTTAGGCAGCAATAGTACCGTGTTCATGATCCTTATGTTCAATACCTGTCATAACTCAGCCAATGGATGGGCCGCAAATGACCATTTCAGGACTTTTGAACTTTGATAAAACTCCTGAAGAGATCAAAATATATTTTAATAGAAAAAGATTTTAAAAATGGATTTAGTGTGGTACATTTTTGTCTGTTTGGCAGGTGGAGCATCACAGTGTCATGATGGAACATCGTACACATACCTTCACAAAAATCTTTCCTCTCTCCTCAATTATGTAGGGCTCATGTTCCAAGTGGTCTTTGGTGGTCTGACTTATGTGGATCTGCATGCCCTGTACAGACAGACACACAGAGGTTGATGGCTGACATAGTGCTAACTATTCAGCTCACTTAATGTCGCATTAACCTACTTGCGGCCTACTTACGAAATAAATTATTTGCTATACAGTGCTAATTGATTGCGTCTATTGGGTAAAATCATTTAAATTCAATCACTTTTTGACAGCACCCCTTTTCATTTGAACAAATCCTTCCATAAAAATGTGTCTTGTAGAAGTGCTCAGAACGTGATCTTTGGACCTGAATGCCAAAACTTTCAAGAGATAAAGTTGCTCAAAGTTGACCTATTTTGCATACCCCACCATACCATGAGACATCCATGTCTTCATCACTGGAAAATATAAACGGTTGATAATTAGTATAATTTAAAAGCTTACAAACAGGGTTGTCAAACTATTTGATCATTTCTTTTTTTAAGTATGTATTGTTTTAACCTTAAATGTCAATTATCAAAAAATGCGTAAACTCAGATTTTTAAAAAAAATATTCACATACACTGTAGCTTTGACATCATCAGAGGGTTTTGTGTTGTAACCAATGTTCCCTCTAAGCTGTGCGTGGGCAAGCAGCTCACCGGGACTGCCACTCAGAACAAATACCAGCCTGCGCAGAGAAGCAAGAGATTGACCTTCACTCAACTTTCCAGAGTTTTCCCCGTTAGTTAACACTATCAACGTTTCCCTTTACTGTGGGAATTGTGATTGAATCAATGCAATATTAGCCACATTCAAGGCAATACACCGAAACAAAACTAAATATGCAAGAGATTTTGTTGTAGGCAGAACACATCGGAGTAGGTTTCTATTGCAATGACAGGCACAACTCAGGCCCTTACTCTACACAGACCAGTGTGCCATAACCAATCAGAGCTGCAGTAGGCCTATATGCAAATAGACCATTGCCATATATGGATCTGTGCCATTCACTTTGAACTGGACTGTTTTTACAGCATGAGCGGTCATGAATAGATGTGCTTGTTTTGAGATCAAAGCAAGAGCTACATGTAGCAATGTGTGCACATTTGTACATTTGTTCATATCCTTTGCTAGTTAGTAAGTTATTAGCCCAATTATAGATCATTTTGTATTCAGCAATGGGGGAGTGATTGCTTCCTACAAGAGCACAAAACGTGTGCATTTCAAGACATCTTTGAAAAACGAGTCAGGTAAAGAGATTTTTTTGTCTTAAAGGTGCAGTTTTGTATTTTGAGATTAGGCATGAATAAGCTAAGTAGTCAATAGGCAGAGGGTAGCATAATTTGTCTGACTCTCTGTAATAATGGCATGGGAATAATTATGGGTTTTATTTTGTAAAGTGGTTTCTTGCATCAAACAACACATCATTTTCAGTCACCTCCTTGTCTGAAGGACAAGTGGATGAACAGGTTAATGTCAAGCCCTGCATGTTTTTTTCAAAAGTCTCATGGAATGTAGGCCTACTTTGAACACCACACATTGGTTCCTACTGTAGGCTCAATGATAGAACAGCTATTTCCATGTAAACATTTTATGGGATGCATTTTCTCTGTTTTTGATGGTAGGCCACTCTGGTAGGCTTACGTTATGATCAAATAGCCACAGTAGCCTACTTGACCACTGTTAAAACTAACTTAAACCGGGTACAGCATCAGGGTTCACAGTAAATGTGCGCCGGAAGTTGCACAGAATCTTCACAGCGTTCAGGTTTGCGCTCAGCAGACCTGAAATTTGCTCAGTGCCTACATTCTTTTGAGGGAACATTGGTTGTGACTGCCATTGGTTGAGACACAACATGCTCTTGAATACAGAGTGGGTGTCAATCAAAGAAATAGAACATGTATGGAACCTTTTGTTTAAATCAAAAGGAATGCTGTCAAAAAGTGATTGAATTCACATGGATTTACCCTATAGTGAGGTTATGTTGTAATGTCAGCACTCACCACCCCATTGCTCTCCATGCGGGAGGCAGTGTTGACGGTGTCTCCAAACAGACAGTAGCGAGGCATCTTCAGCCCCACCACCCCAGCCACCACCATCCCTGAGTGGATCCCTGAAGGGAAACAACACACAATGACGTTAAACTGCTTTACTGAACCTGGATCAGTGGCTCTAGATTCAGGGTGCCTTAAGGAGTATAAATCTGGCAGCATTAACTGAGGAGCACAGTCAGGGCATGGCTAGACAATATCAAGCCTTTGACTTCCTTTTGACCGGATTATAAAGACACACCGTACAGTACAGTATGTGTATGCTTTATGTCTGTCATATGCAGGGTTGGGTAGGTTACTATATAAATGTAATCCATTACAGTTACATGACCAAAATTGTAATCAGTAATGTAACTTTTGGATTACCCAAACTCAGTAACGTAATCTGGTTACTTTTGAATTACTTTCCCCCTAAAAGGCATTAAAGGAAGACAAAAAGGATCCATCAAACATAGTGGTCTCTGACTTGTGGTCAGACTCGCTCAGGTGGAACAAACTTAAACTTGCACCTTTTTTTCAATGCTGAATTGAATGTCATTGAGAAAACAGAAAGGTGTCATAATGTATTTTGTTCCGCAATCGTCCTTTATGAATTTAAAAGTAATCCAAGAAGTAATCATCTAGTTTTTCCAAAGTATCTGTAATCGGATTACAATATTTTTGCTAGTAACGTATTACAGGTACAGTTTTTTTGTAATCAGATAACATGTAGTAATTATACTTCTATGGTAAGGCCCACTCCTGTCTACACTTTCTGTGCCATAGAAATAGAGTGACTAGATTGTATTTCAATGGTCTCTGCTCACCGACTCTGATCTGGATGTTGTCTCCAGTGGAGGGGTCTTTGAGGTGGTCGATGGAGCTCAGCATGTCCAGGGCCATGTCACATATGTGGTGGGCATGGAAGGTTGTCTTATTGGGCACGCCTGCCACCACCATGTAGGCATCTCGGATGGTCTCCACCTGAATCCATGGGAATAAGAGTCAAGTAGTATGTTTAGAAGCATTACTGTATAAATTATATCATACCAATGAAACAGACTAAATATTCCACTCTGTAAAACATTGCTACAGCCACTCAATGCATGATAAGTCTGTGTTCTCCTTTTTGGTTGAGCCAACCTTGGTTGAGTATTCAGGCATATTGTTCCCACAGAGGCCCTTGTTTTGTATTGTCCCAGTCATTCACCTTGTAGACGTTGTGCTTCTCGCTGAGCGTGTCGAAGACGATGTAGATCTCGTTGAGCATGTCCACCACCTGCATGGGCGTGATGTGGATGCAGATCTCGTTGAACTTCACCACGTCGCTGAATAGGATGGTCACGTCCGGGAACACCTGGGGAAACGGAAAGGAAATACCAGCACACTTAAATGCTTGACATTGTGGCTAGTTGGAATACAATTGAGCCTTATTGTCATTGAATGTTTTGAGCCAATATGGAGGATAGTTTCCTCTACAAATTCTATGGCTGTGTCTGAAATGGCACCCTATTGCCTATATAGTGCATTACTTTTGGCCAGAGCCTGGGCCCTATATAGTGCCATATATAGGGAATGGGGTGCCATTTTGGATGCACCCTGTATATCTGTATATGTATCTGTAAATTTATGGCTGTGGTTTAGTACCTGGCATGTCTCCAGGGCCGTGATACCCTTCCTGAGCCGGTCAGCCACAGCTTTGGGGATCATGGCGTATAGGAGGGAGTCTCCTCTCTTCTTCTCCTCGTCCAGCTTCTTGATGATCTCCTGGAGCTGGGCATACTTCTGCTGCTCCTGGAGTGGGAGGAGCCACCAGAGAGAGAGAGCTGTCAGTCAACTAACTCCTCATCCTTCTTCAAATCCAGCCCGGCCCTTCAGATGGTCTTTGCCTCTCCCTTTCAGTGTGACCTATACACTGCATAGGTCTTTATTTGTAACTTTGAAAATGAAGCTGCCTATGAGCAGGACTGTGTGTGGGTATAGTAGTATGTCTTGCATTCTTAGATGAGGAAAACTTGGCCCAGTTAGTAGAGGAGTTATCTGATGATGTTAACAATGTACCAAAGTACGGTTGTGTGCTATTCCTATTCTAAAGGGTGGTATGTGGTATATATGAAATGTGTATGACTTACCTGGTCAAGAGCCAGCTGAAGTTCAGCCGACTGCTGTGTTCCGGCTAAGATGAGCTCTCGGCTGGAGTCGTGTAGGTTCAGATCATTCACATAGACGCCCATTTTAATCATGTCCTCCACTGTCTCTATACTGGAAGAGGAAGAAAAAAGTGGAAGAGGAATGAGAGAGACAGCAAGGATGGGGTGAGTGGCAGAAAGGGAGATAAGAAGGGATTGGAAAGGTAGAGGGAAGCGGATAAATGCAGCATGCAACAATTTCAACGATTTCAGCGATCTTACTGAGTTACAGTTCATAGGCCCACCCAATTGGAAGCCAGGCCCAGCCAATCAGAATTAGTTTTTCCCCACAAAAAAGGCTTTATTACAGACAGAAATACTCCTCAGCTTTATCAGCTGTCTGGGTGGCTGGTCTCAGATGATCCTACAGGTGAAGAAGCCGGATGTGGAGCTCCTGGGCTGGCGTGGTTACACGTGGTTTGTGGTTGTGATGCCGATTGGATGTACTGACAAATTCTCTAAAATTACGTTGGAGGTGGCTTATGGTAGAGAAATGAACATTAAATTCTCTGGCAACAGCTCTGGTGGATATTTCTGCAGTCATCATGCCAATTGCAAGCTCGCTCAGAACTTAAGACATCTGTGCCATTGTGTCACGTTCCTGACCTGTTTTCTGTTGTTTGGTATGTGTTTAATTGGTCAGGGTGTGAGTTTTGGGTGGGTAGTCTATGTTATGTGTTTTCTATGTTGGGTTAATGGGTTGCCTGGTATGGCTCTCAATTAGAGGCAGGTGTTTGGCGTTTCCTCTGATTGAGAGTCATATTAAGGTAGGTTGTTTCACATTGTTTGTTGTGGGTGGTTGTCTTCCGTGTCAGTACATGTTACCACACGGGACTGTTTCGGTTTGTCTGTTCCTGTTCGTGTGTTCTTCGTTTCATGTAAGTTCGTAAGTTTAGGTCTGTTTAGTTCGTTTTGTTATTTTGTATTTCTAAGTGTTATTTCGTGTTTCGTCGTTTTGTTTAATAAATCATTATGAATTCACACCCCGCTGCACGTTGGTCCAATCCTTGCTACTCCTCTTCGGATGAAGAGAAGGAGGAAGCCCGTTACACATTGTGTTGTGTGACAAAACTGCACATTTTAGAGTGGCCTTTTATTGTTCCCAGCACAAGGTGCACCTGTGTAATGATCATGCTGTTTAATCAACTTCTTGATATACCAGACCTGTCAGGTGGATGGATTACCTTGGCAAAGGAAAAATACTCACTAACAGGGATGTAAACAAATTTCTGCACAAAATTGGAGAGAAATATGTTTTTTGTGCGTACAGAACATTTATGGGATCTTTTATTTCAGCTCATGAAACATGGGACCAAATATATATTATGCATACTGAACATATTTATAGGCATATAGTAATATTATAAATATAGCTTATCATTGTTTTTATTATTTTCATATGCTAATAAACACAGACACACCATAAGGTAAGGACTATCTAAGGTAAGTGTTGGAGCCAAATTCCCTTACGTTCAGTCTCATTATGAACATTTATGGTTTGTCTTATTAGAATCGTAAAACATTGATTTATTGAAATCTTTCAAGTCTGCTCCCGCTCCCCCTCTCTGGTGCTCGAGGTCGCCAGGCTGCTTATCATTACGCACACCTGTCACCATCGTTACTTGCATCAGCGCTTCATTGGACTCACCTGGATTCATCACATTATTAATTACCTCCCCTATATCTGTCACTTCCTCAGTTTCTTTTCCGAGTCAGCATTAATGTCGTTATGTTTCCCTTGTCCAGACGTTGTCTGTGGTTTGTTTCATGTCGGTTATTTATTTAATATTCAGTCCCTGTACTTGCTTCTCATTTCCCAGCGTCTGTCCTTACAGAATGCTGACAACACAATTTGAAGCATCATGGAGTTTTTTTTGATTTTGTTGGTGACGTCGGGTCCGGGTCCAGCGTCTGTCCTTACAGAAATCCTGTTTTGGGTTTTCTATTATGGTAATTATGGGTATTTGAAAGCAATCAAATCAAACTTTATTTGTCACGTGCGCCGAATATAACAGTGAAATGCTTACTTACAAGCCCTTAACCAACAATGCAGTTCAAGAAAGAGTTAAGAAAATATTTACCAAATAAACTAAAGTATAAAATAAAAAAAAGTAACACAATAAAGAAACAATAACGAGGTACCGGTATGCAGGGGTTCCGGGTTAGTTGAGGTCATTTGTACATGTAGGTAGGGGTAAAGTAAATATGCATAGATAATAGACAGCGAGTAGCAGCAGTGTAAAAACAAATGGGATGGGGGAGGTCAATGTAAATAGTCCGGGTGGCCATTTGATTAATTGTTCAGCAGTCTTATGGCTTGGGGGTAGAAGCTGTAAAGGAGCCTTTTGGTCCTAGACTTGCCGCTCCGGCACCGCTTGCCGTGCGGTAGCGAACTACTTGGCGCTCCGGCACCGCTTGCCGTGCGGTAGCAGAGAGAACAGTCTATGACTTGGGTGACTGGAGTCTTATACAATTTTCTGGGCTTTCCTCTGACACCGCCTAGTATATAGGTCCTGGATGGCAGGAAGCTTTGTCCCAGTGATGCACTGGGCCGTACGCAAAACCCTCTGTTGCTCCTTAAGGTCAGATGCCGAGCAGTTGCCACACCAGGCGGTGAAGCAACCGGTCAGGATGCTCTCGATGGTGCAGCTATAGAACTTTTTGAGGATCTGGGGACCCATGCCAAATCTCCTGAGGGGGAAAAGGTTTTGTCGTGCCCTCTTCACTACTGTCTTCGTGTGTTTGGACCATGATAGTTCGTTGGTGATGTGGACACCAAGGAACTTGAAACTCTCGACCCGCTCCACTACAGCCACATCGATGTTAATGGGGGCCTGTTCGGCCCGCCTTTTCCTGTAGTTCACAATCAGCTCCTTTGTCTTGCTCACATTGATGGTCTATGGTATCCGGAATGATGCTGTTGATGTGAGCCATGACGAGCTTTTCAAAGCACTTCATGGCTACCGACGTGAGTGCTACGGGGCGGTAATCATTTAGGCAGGTTTAGGCAGGTTTAGGCAGGTTACCTTCGCTTCCTTGGGCACAATTGTGGTCTGCTTGAAACATGTAAGTATTACAGACTCTGTCAGGGAGAGGTTGAAAATGTCAGTGAAGACACTTGACAGTTGGTCCACGCTTGCTTTGAGAGTACACATCCTGGCAATCCATCTGGCCCTGCGGCTTTGTGAATGTTGACCTGTTTAAAGGGTCTTGCTCACATCGGCTATGGAGAGTGTTATCACACAGTCGTCCGGTACAGCTGGTGCTCTATGCATGCTTCAGTGTTGATTTGCCTCAAAGCGAGCATAAAAGGCATTTAGTTTGTCTGGTAGGCTCGTGTCACTGGGCAGCTCGCGGCTGGGGTTCCCTTTGTAGTCCGTAATAGTTTTCAAGCCCTGCCACATCCGACGAGCGTCAGAGCCGGTGTAGGAGGATTCAATCTTAATCCTGTATTGACACTTTGCCTGTTTGATGGTTCATCTGAGGGCGTAGCGGGATTTCATATAAGCGTCCGGATTTGTGTCCCACTCCTTGAAAGCGGTAACTCTAGTCATTAGCTTGATGTGGATGTTGCCTGTAATCCATGGCTTCTGCTTGGGATATGTATGTACGGTCACTGTGGGGACGACGTCGTCAATGCACTTATCTTATTGATGAAGCCGATGACTGAGGTGGTATACTCCTCAATGCCATTGGATGAATCCCGGAACATATTCCAGTCTGTGCTAGCAAAACAGTCCTGTAGCGTAGCATCTGTGTCATCTGACCACTTCCGTATTAAGCGAGTCACTGGTACTTCCTGCTTTAGTTTTTGGTTGTAAGCATGAACCAGGAGGATGGAATTATGGTCAGATTTGACAAATGGAGCCTTACCTGGGCAAACCCCCTTCTTCCCATGTTCCCCCTCCCTATACCTAATTTGTGGTTTGGTATTATGGCTCAGGTAGGCCTGGATGGACTATAGTCCATGAAATTATCTTTGTTTGTAAAATACCTTTTTGTTTGTTTTTATACTATCGAAGCTTTTGATTCTCCTTTTTTGGTTGCTTTGTAAGCGCGTCTGACCGTGGCATCACATAGCTGTAGCCTCAAGGCAAGTTTTGAATTGGATTACGTATTGCCTTTATAGTCAGATAATGACTAGGTACTGTACGGATGTTGTAGGTGGTCTTACATGGGAGTACTGAGGAAGATGAGCGAGTCCCACTGGGGGACGTACTTCATTTGACCCTTCAGGTGGAGGGGCTTCTTGGGAGGTTCCCTCATATCCTCGAAGATGGTTTCACTGCACTTCCCTGGGGATGACGAAGAGCAGGGTGGGGTCATCCACAGACATAGAACTTGGAAACATTGGTTTGAAATGTAGAATTGTCACCAACAATTCCAAGACCATTTACACTCTAGTTATTCAAAATGGTATAGTTAATACTTAATTCAAAATAGACAGGGCAAACACTGACTGTTTTGATTCTGGCCGTGTGTTGGATTTCTGTACCCCTTTCAAATTTAGGAGAACAAAGCTATGTAGCATGTATTCTTTTATTTTATATTTTATTTTACTTATTTCGGTGAGCTGAACAGGTGGGAAGATAGATAAAAAGAAGTGTGGAGGGCGAGGAAGAAGGGGTTCTCACCGGTGACAGTCTGGAAGGCGAGCAGCTCGATGTCCTCTCCCCCTGAGTTGGCTGAGCTGTTGTACTGAGTCAGAGCACTGCTGAACTCCTGGTCTCCCTTCATCTCCTCCACAGACTTCACATCTAATGGGCCAGAGGAAAGGAGGGAATGAATGACGGAGGAAGGGAATGACTGAGATAGGGAGGGAGAATGGGTGGCTGAGTGAGTGACATTTATTTAATGCATTTCACTCATGCTTATAACAGCACTGACAGTGAGATTTTTTATTGTTACACATATTGGAAGACTTTCAAAGCCCAGTGTAGTCAAAAATGAGATTTTCCTGTGTTTTATATATATTTTACACACTATGAGGTTGGAATAATACTGTGAAATTATGAAAATGATTATAATACCCTTTTAGTGTAAGAGCTGTTTGAAAGGACTGCTTGAAATGTCAGCCTTTTTGGTGGGATGGAGATTTAGCCTGCCTGTTGACATCACCAGGCAGTAAGTTAAGTGAATAGACCAATACGAAAGAGAGTTCCAAACCTCTCTGCAAATAACAGCTAGTTTTCCCCTCCCCACTCCCAGACAGTCCTAGCAAAATTCTTGTTTAAGAAATTGCTCTTTACTAAGAAGCAATTTCTTCTTTCTTTTTGATAATTTTAGTTGAAACAATCACAGTAACTTACTTAATTGTTACCCAGAAATGATTTGATATTGAGATAAAAACAGCTGCATTGGACCTTAATCACTTAAACATTAGACATGTGCTAGAGATTGTTAGGGACAAAGTACTCCCCTCTCCTGTCGGTTGACTGTGGCGACGGGCGGACCCTTGACTTCTCTGTACCTCTCTCTTCCTCTCTCTTGGGTTTCTCGCTCTCCTCTTTTCCCTCATCTTCCTTTTCCTTGCTCAGTTTAGGGACATTCACCTTCTGCTTGCTCTCCACCACAGCTTTGGACAGTAGCTCAAACACATTGTTAAGGTGGGTGTAGATCTGAGGGGAAGCATGGAAACAGATGACTTCAGTCAAATCCAGGGCCCGTATTCACAAAGCGTCTCAGAGTAGGAGTGCTGATCTAGGATCAGGTCCACACTGTCCAAGTAACCTTATTTATTGTGATTATGAAGTCAATGTTGATCCTATATCAGCACTCTTACTCTGAGATTCTTTATTCTGAGACTGGCCCTGATACATGCAGACATAGTGATGCTTAAAGGTCCCGCACAGGTATCCTATTTCCCAAGTAAAAATAGCCTTTGAATGACAAAAACATCACCCATAATATTTGTACACTATTAAAATGCTCAGAATTGAAGAAATGTTACATTCTCTCTCATTTCTAACTATCAGGAAGCCTGAAAGAGCAGGCTGAGTGGGCAGGGAGCTTATATTCATGAGCTCGCCTTGACTGACAGCTCTTTGAAACGCCCTTGTGGTCATTGTAACAAGGTAAACAATGGGCCACATGTCATTGATGAACAGGTAAACAATGGGCCACATGTCATTCCTAGCCTACATTTTTGGCTCAACCCATTTTCTCTGCAAAATGCTCTCATAGTCAACAGAACTGTTGGATATCAGACAAACAGCAGCAATACGCAATTGTAAAGCCTGAGTGATCTTAGAAGCTTACACATAAGAGAATATACAAACAGCATACAATAAGTGTACTGGACAATTTATTGGTGCCTCTGCATTAAATCAAATAACATTTTATTGGTCACATACACATATTTAGCAGATGTTATTGTGGGTGTAGTGAAATGCTTGCATTATAAATAACAATATGTTCAGAATTGTATGTATTGATCAGACATTTATTTGATAATTTACAAAATATTGATCAACATGAACACTCATGAGAAATAATGGTGAGAAATAATGGTGAGACATCATTTGACATAAAAAAAAAAATATTAGAGCCATAAGCCTAATATAGGCACCCAGCCACCCTAGTGTCCAGGACCCCATTGAGTCGTACAATTTGTAACACTAATCTCCCATCCAAATGCTAGAAAAAAACATAGAAATGAACAAAATGTGATATCATATCATGTAAAAGTTAATTACTTAGGCTTTAGGTAATGCAACCAACCACAGAGATTGATGGGGAGGGGAGGGGGACCCATGTACCCCGCTTCAATCAAGCAGACTTCAGTCACCCACTTGGCTTCAGTCACCCCCAAGATTGAAGCGGGACACTATGGCCTCCTCCTTGTCAGAACTCTCACACTGGGCAAACAGGGGTGCTGGGATGGACAGCTCACACAGCTTCCCCACATACTGTAACATGCTGGATCAAGCGTGGCCTTGTTGAAGAGGAGATCCAGGAAGCTGTCTACATAGCCTGTAATGTTTATGAAAAGGGAAATGTTTGTTAAATGGGTAGTGAATTTATTTTCCTTTATTTACTGTTCCGAGTTATGATGCTATTGATTCGTTGATGTAGTGATCTATTCATTTTACAATGTGTTTTCTGGTGTTTTTGAAGTACTCAATTTGAAATATGCAATATTTGGTTGTGCACTTTTTTGTGAAACGTTTCAATGTTTGTATTTTGAACTTTTGTGTGCCTGAAATGCTTAATTGGTGCAGATTTGAAATGAAGAGTAGTACTTAATTCGTTTTTTGGTGTATCTGTAGTTACACTTTTTATATTTGTGAACATTTTTATTTCACTACAATCCTAAAGAAAATAATGTACTTTTTACTCCATACATTTTCCCTGACACCCAAAAGTTGTCTTTACATTTTGAATGCTTAGAAGGACAGGAAAATGGTAATTTTCACAAACTTATCACGAGAACATCCCTGGTCATCTCTACTGCCTCTGATCTGGCAGTCCGCCACTAAACACAAATGCTTTGTTTGAAAATGATGTCTGAAGTGTTGGAGTGTGTCCCTAGCTATCAGTAAATAAAATCTAAAGAAAACTGTGCCATCTGGTTTGCTTAATAAGTCATTTGAAGTGATTTATACTTTTACTTTTGATACTTAAATGTTTTAGCAATTATATTTACTTTTGATACTTAAAACTTCTTGTGGATAGGGGGCAGCATTTTCACGTTTGGATGAAAAGCGTGCCCAGAGTAAACTGCCTCCTACTTAGTCCCAGATGCTAATATATGCATATTATTATTAGTATTGGATAGAAAACACTCTGAAGTTTCTAAAACTGTTTGAATCATGTCTGTGACTATAACAACTTTTTTGGCAGGCAAAACCCAGAGGACAAACCATTCAGACTTTTATTTTTGAGGTCACTCTCTTTTCAATGGGTTTTCATTGGGAATCCAGATTTCTAAGGGACCTTCCTGCAGTTCCTATCGCTTCCACTGGATGTCAACAGTCTTTAGAAATTGGTTGAGGTTTTGCCTTTGAGAAATTAAGAAGTAGCCATGTTCAGAATGAGGCTCCAGTGAAGTGTACTGTTTGTTAGAGGCGCGTGACCAGAAAGCATGCTACACATTGTTTTCCTCTGGTATTGAACACAGATCATCCCATCTTCAATTTTATCGATTATTTACGTAAAAAAATACCTAAAGTTGTGTTACAAAAGTAGTTTGAAATATTTGGACAAAGCTTACAGGTAACTTTTGAGATATTTTGTAGTCACGTTGTGCAAGTTGGAACCGGTGTTTTTCTGGATCAAACGCGCCAAATAAATGGACATTTTGGATATATATCGACGGAATTAATCGAACAAAAGGACCATTTGTGATGTTTATGGGACATATTGGAGTGCCAACAGAAGAAGCTCGTCAAAGGTAAGGCATGAATTATATCTTTATTTCTGCATTAGTGTCGCGCCGGGAGGGTTGAAATATGATGGTCTGTGTTTGTTTGCTTGGTTGCTATCCTCAGATAATAGCATTGTTTGCTTTCGCCGTAAAGCATTTTTGAAATCTGACACGTTGGCTGGATTCACAACAAGTGTAGCTTTAATTTGGTATATTGAATGTGTGATTTCATGAAAGTTTAATTTTTATAGTAATTTATTTGAATTTGGCGCTCTGCATTTTCACTGGATGTTGGCCAGGTGACGTCCCACATATCCCAGAGAGGTTTTAAGTATATTTATAACGAAATACTTTTAGACGTTTAATCAAGTAGTATTTTACTGGGTGACTTTCACTTTTACTTGAGTAATTTTCTATTAACATATCTTTACTTTTACTCAAGTATGACAATTGGGTACTTTTTCCACCACTGGAAATGAATAAATGGCTTACAGTATGTTGGGTCTGTCTTCACATGTTTCACAGCATATCCCCCCCTTCTTTGCCTTTGGAAAGCAGATTTTGTATCACAGCATTCCTGCTGTGGTGGTTGCCTGGGAATCCGTGCAGACAAAATAGATGTTGAATTTTCTAAAATGTCTATCATTACAGCTTGATGATAGTGAAAATACCAAAAGTAGATAAAGTGAAAATCATAATGATACTTACATTATGGTCAGCGCTTGCAAGACCCACTGTTCCAATGTCAATGATGGTATTGCATCCGTCTTTAGGATTAGCTTCCTGGCAAGACCAATCGAATATTCTCCCCAATTGATAAAGCAACTTCGCTCAAAATGTGCACTGCACACCCGTGACATAATTGTAATTTTCGGTGCAGCCTGTCCACCCAAAATAAAAATGAGACACTGCTGTCGGATGTCTTCTTTCTTCAGAAAATAGTGTAACGTTAAATTTAAACTATGGCATCCAGTCACAATGTGCTTTTTTTCCGGCATGCTGGTAAGTAGCTTGCTAGCTAACAGTCACACCACAGATGAAAGGCTACCAGTATATTTAAAAATATATATATTATTTGGTTGTACGTTCTGCTTGAGCTAGCTACTAGTAGCTTGCCTACGGTTTGTAAACAAAGCCAAAGCAAGGCATAGGAACACATGCAATTATGGTTTTAAGGCAGTACATATTTAAATTATTTAAGATGATAAGACGCTACTGGTGTATTACATTTCCGGCTTTATGTGACATTGGATAAAGCCTGACTGAATCCAAGTGTTTGACAAGGGGAGGGGACCAGTAACTTTATGATCAAACATTATCAATGTGCCAGCTACAGCCATTCTTCATACTTGGGTTACCCTACTTTGAACTGATTTCATCCAAATATCATCCAATGTGATGAAAAACATGATTTTCAATGTTTGGGACCATTAAAGGGGGTTGTTGAATGTTACTAAATAACCCAAATATCCACTAAAAAACTCTGGATTGACAACAATAGCCTAGGTAAGTGGAAAAACCATACCAAATGTAACAGAACCCTCATCCCCCTCTCTCTCCCCTCCTGTACTCACGTTGTCCCAGCTGAACTCCAGCATGGGCCGCACCAGGGTGAACTCTTCGTTGACCTTCTTGCCCTGCAGGTCGGAGAAGACCTCCTTTAGGCCGTCCCCAATGCGGTACATGGTCATGTCCCGGCGGAAGATCACACTAAAGGGGAACATGTCGAAAAAGATGCCCCTCTTCATGGGTAGCTTCTCGTACCCCGGGGCCGTCTTCTGTTGGGGCATGCGGTGCTTGAAGGCAGCGTTGTCAAAGTTCATCTTGTAGATCTGCGGCAAAGAGACATCACGGCACCGCAACTGTGAGGATCTTAAGGTTGTGAGTATCATGACAATCGGGCCTGAAACTAAAGTTGTTTGACAATGGGGCAAACAGTAGCACTTGGAAAGTGATGCACTCCTAGGTCGGAGGAGTTACTTGCGCGTGCGCTGGGGTGTACATAAGATTGTTGAAAAGAAGTAGCTTCAGATAGGTAGATGCCCACAGTACATACCACATATGTCATCTTCTCGGTCTCTTCTTTGGACAGGATCTCAACTTCAATGTCTGTGTTGTAGAACTGCCTTCCCACTTGAGACAGCTGGCCTACAGTATGGGAAGAGAGAACAAGTATTTTTACAGTTTGGAGATGTGTGACATGCATCCTATGTATAGTATTACCAAATATAATATAGTGCTTTCAGAAAAAGAGTGTTTGCTATGTTTGTCCTCTGTGGTGCTCCCTACCTACCTTTGACAAACTGGGTGAAGCCCTTGCGGGTGCTGCGGTAGTGCAGGGTGAGGCTGGTCTCACACTCCTCCTCCACACAGAAGCTGGGAGGCTGCACCTTGGGGAAAGAGAAGCGGAAGTACTCGTGCAGGTTGTCCAGCTCATTGATGAAGTCACGCACATTACGCCCCAACACCTGGATGAATGGACAAGGGATAAATAATGACATTACACACACACACCAGTGTATTGATCATTGATTAGGGCCAATTATGCCAAGTGTTAACTAAGACACTTGAGGGCCACTAGGCACTAGGTCACCTTGAGAATCCTCTCGTAGCCGTAGTTCCCGATCCTCTTCACCATGTAAACCCCGAAGGCATACATGAGCTCATCATGGGTCTTCCCCAGGACCTCGCCAGCTGCCTTGGCTAGCCGCAGGATCAGGTTGTCACTGCAGGGGAAGAAGGAAGATACCTAGATATGACATTTACATTGACATTTTAGTAATTTAGCAGATGCTCTTATCCAGAGCGACTTACAGTTAGTGCATTCATTGACCTGTTGGCTGTGTGTGTGTTATGTATTGATGGTCTATGTTAACTTGTTGTGCTTTTGCCAAGTCTATCAGGAAAGAGATTCAAGTGAAACCTCAGGTGACTTCCTTTCCTGGTAAAGTTAGAATATAAAGTAAATATGACGCATATGATGGGTACAGAGATGTAGTTTGCCCCGACAGTTAGATGGGATATGGCCGTACTTGTACATCTGATGGCGGACAAACTTGAGATGCGGTATCTCTGCCCGGGCCTCTATCAGCCTCCATACATCCTCTCCGTACGACTCGTTGATATAATCATTCACTGCTTCCAAGTACAGGCCGTACATCTTAAGGGGGTTGGGAACCTCCAGATTTCTGCCAATTTTAACTGCTTTACTGAGGAACGGTAAGGAAAGAAGAAGTGTAAAACACCTGCAGTCTGAGTCATTTTGCATATAGGATGAACTAGATGTTAAAAACTATGAAGTCCCTCATTATTCATTGCCACAAATATTTTCCAAAATCAATAAATCATCCCTTTTGGGTATCCTGAGCAAGATTAACATCTTGCTCTACACAGAGCTCTACTCTAGTACTAGCACATGTGCAGTACTTGCACTTCACATGTAGTATTTAACTGATGAGTAAAAAGGAGAAAATTAATCTCACACATGTATCACAAATACATTTTCACATGGACACAAATCATGTGTACATATACAGGCACAATGAGTTACTTTACACTCTTACCCTGAGGTTTGAGTGTCAGGTAACCTCCTCAAACACCTCCCTACCTCTGCACACTGTTACACAATACTCTTTTGTCAGTGTTGATCAGAAGACTTTTACAATAGCACAAGATTATCCTTTAAAGACTCATCTTTAAATAAGACACTACACTGCACAGTACTGCCTTTAGTCTATGGCACCTCGGACCTAAAATTGTCCGGAATCTATGTTCCACACAATTTAGCCAGCTAACACAAATGTTTCCCCATAGTATATCAAAAGTTTTCCAAAAGAAAAAGCAGAAGAAGAGGGTGAAAATATGGGTCCCTTACCTGCAGTCCCTAAGTGGTATGTAATTCGCTGGTCCAACTGCGGGAGCGAATGCCAAAATGCTGCTCCCTGATCTGACTGGCCAAACACCTGCTCGTGACACTGGCCCTCTTCAGACACTTCTCTATCAAGTCAATGGGTGGCAGGGCCTAAAATAAGAGTGCCAAGGCATGTTTCTGGCAGGTACCAAAGAAAAGGTAATAGTGGTGACTTTCTAGCTTGCTGAAGACATATCAGGCCAATGTGTGTGTGTACTGTAAGTCTGTGTTTGGATCTTGGTTATGAATGCCAAAAGGAAAAGTGTGTGGGCTTATTGTGGGGAATCTTTCAAGAGGGGCATGCCCCCCCTGTGATATAAGTCTAAATGTTTTAAATAAATCAATATACTGTATAATTGTACATATAGGGCTGTGGACTATGAAGTGCATTGTGTCAAATATATATATTTTAAAAATAAGTAGGCTCTCTAAGCCTAGGTTATGGGATGGGCAACGTCTGGAGCAGCCCTTCAATGGATTTTCGGGGTTTGATTTGTTCATTCAAATTAAATTAAATTAATTGCAGTCCGGATAAAGGGAAGATATTTAAAGATATATATCTATCAGGTTTTAGAAGTTAAAGTGTAACCTGTAGTCGTTTTTTAACCCCCCCCCTCCCCCCAAAAATAAAATAAAAATGTGTTGGAGCATTGGTGTAGCCTAGGCTACAGATGCTCGTGAAGTGCTCTATTGTAATGCTATGCTAAACGCACCCGTTATCAGCACCCGCGGGAAAATTGTGTCTCATGTTGCAAGTACGGTTGGATTGAGAAAGCCCTGGGAGTGTGAACATTGTCTTGATGGTGCTTATTGAGGCAATGGTTTTGCCCGTTCTATAAACTCTGAAGGGGAGGGAGAGTATATATCAGCTATGTTAGCCTGTAGGGCAGGCTATATACCTATTGTCCAAGTAGGCCAAATCTACCCGTAGCCTGTTTCCAAAAACCAAATCCTTTGGGATTGATAACAGGTTGGTTTGAATAAATACTACAAATATTCACAAATATGGTGCACCAGCCATACCACTTTTGGCCAAGACCGACTGATCTCCCCACCAGCCTTCCTGCATCCCGCGCGCAGAATCAAGCTAATTATACAAATATAAACACTTAATTTTCGAAGCTTTAGTTCCGTTGTAAAGCAGTGTGACGGTGCCCCTTTGCGAATATTTAGAGAAAAGTAGATGAGCGCACTAACTCACTCACTTGTCGGTCGAGCTTATTCTGTCTGTGTGAATAGGCTCGACCGACAACTGATTAGGTTTTCATGCGCTCATCTACTTTTCTCTAAATATTCGCTAGGGGGCACCGTTACAACGCTCCCCATTCAAATGAAAACATCAATGGACGTCAACAGAGAGAGAAACTACACTACCACTAGTGATGGGCATTCCGAGTATTTTCGGTGAGTATTTTTGGTTCACGTAAAAGAGCCGGCTCATTTGGTTCCCAAACGCCTCTTCGTTTAAAATGCTTAACATCTACGTAGAACCATGAAACAAATAGCAAATATCCAATACAAAGCACAAAAGGTAGGCTACCATAATGTCAGATCGTAAAATGCGCGTTCAAATTCATTTTTACTTGGCCAAATTATTATGTAGCCTGCAAAAAAACGAAGCGTGGACCAGATTGACGCACTCTCCCCACTATGTGTTTCTGCCGTCTGGAGTCACCCTCTTTGGAGAATCAAAAAGCAGTGCAGGATGCAAATCAGGGAGCCAAACGAAAGGCTCTTTCTCCGAAGCGATTCGAGTCGGCTCCCGACGTTCACCAAAAAGATCTGTTCAAAAAGAGCCGTTCGTTCGCGAAAGACCCATCACTAACTACCACCGCTGTAAGTGAAGCTCCAGTCGGCATTGCTTGCACACTTTTTCGTAGTAGCTGCACCTAATTACTTCAAACCCTCAATGCTCCTGTGACTGCCTATGATAATCTTAGAACAACTTGTTTGACCACAGAAGTTCTGTCTGCTCTGCCAACCATTCTCATCATAAGCTACAGCTCTTCAAGGCCTACCTGTTGTTACAAAGAGGAAACTCAAAGACAAACGCGTTTTAATTAGGGATCTTATGTATTATTCATGCACTGTAACCAAATGTAGGATAACATTGTTTACTGAATCAATGACTGAAATTAGCCGTTAGCCAGCCAGGTCCTCCTGTACATGGTGAAACTTCTTCAACAAGATTACTTCACCTATTCCAACCACAAATGGCCCCTCCTCCCCCACTCTCTACAACAATATGACAGGTGTGTGGTGAACCAGAGGTAGTTATTTTATTTTGTGTGATATTAAGCATCCTCTACCACATTTCCTGCCAGAGCTGGATTTCCTCCCTTTCTCTCTCTCTCCCCGCCTCTCCCTTTATTCCAGGTGTTACTGTCTTATTTAATGGCCTCTCTACAACTGTGCAGGAGCGACCCAGGATGTCTGTTGTTTCTTCTAAACTGGGAAATGGAGGAAGATAACAATGTGCTGTTGGTGCCAAGAAGTATCTCTCCACACAGATGTCTAAGGCAATTATTTTAAAGGGGAAATGACTCGTGATTTTGCTTTGATTTCAGCTATATTACATCATGTAGTACCTGTGTAAAGGGACTGTAGTTTCTGAAAGCAGCCCAGTCCATTCAAATGATATCTGAAATGGTAGTGTGCAACACCACACGCTGATCCTGTCATCTGCACTCAGTGCTACTTTCCACAGCCCTCCCACCCCATTCCTTGCTTGTTATCTTAGAAGGAGTTATCAGCCTCAACCAGCTTAACTGGTGGATGATTTGATCACAAGGGTGCCAGGTGGAAGAGACCATGCATAGTGCATACCTGATTCAGCACACCCGAGTTGGCTGCATAAATGGTCTGCTCCATTGAAATAGTGACCATATATCAACATTCGATGCCATTATTGTGATTTCATGCAGATGGAAACACAAATGCTATAGGTGAGGGTCTTACTGAAACATTTCCACTGTGTTAAACCTGAACTTATCAGATGCCACATCATGACAGTAACAGTACAGCCTAACATTCTGTTCCATACTGCCACTGCCTCTGGCCCCTGATAAAATTGCAAATCCTGTAGTATAACTGGGCTGTGACTGCGCAAAAGCTTTATGGATGATTCACAGGATGGGGCAAATGGAAATCTCAGCTACGGTGCTGTATGTGCTGTAACTTTTGTGCCCTGTAGTTGAATACTTAATAGGAGTCTATCCGGCTCCCATCTCTCAATCTCCCTCATCGCTTTCCCAGCACAACAATGTGCCATATTTCTCTCCCTCAATCCCATGATACCAGCCTCTTATTGGTTTTACTGTATACACAGCGGCAGAGGTAGCAGCTACTCTAACTGAATGTTAACAACAATGTCGATGGGGCGACTTGTGTGGCTTTATCCTCCTAGGGCCTCCCATTCTCCCTTCCTCTCACTCTATCACTCTCTCCCCTTCTCTCCACCCTCCTTTAAGTTCTGAGTTTTCGCTCTCTTCTTTCTTACATCTGTCTGTCTGTCTGTCTTTCCCTCTTTCGCTCTTCTCTCTCCTTGTCCCCACTTTCTACACTCTATTTTTCACTCACTCATCTGTCATACATTCACCTTTCTCTCTCTCTCTCTCCTCCCCCATCCCTGCAGAGATGCTGTACTGTAGCTAGCTATATTGTTATGGGTCGCACTAATACCTAATACTCTTATCTTCCCTCCCTCTCTGCATTAGTTTATTGAATCTTCCAGGGCAGTTTAGAAAGCATGGTGTGGGGCGGTTCGTTATTCCTTTGCATTGATTTCTATGTGAGTCGGTGTGGTGAGAAGCTAATAGTCCCTGACAAATCACAGCTCCCATTCCCTTGCCCTCTACAAGGCCTTTTCAACAGCCGCCAATGGAACCACAGTCCTCTTGGAGGTGCAGAATTGGTGTCAAAGCCTAACAAAGGCAGTTGTAAAACGAAGGAAAAAACTGACTGCTGAGAAAAAGAAAGAAATATTCTGGAGTCTGCATATAAATATTCCATTAACTTTCCCTGGCTGTGTTTATGCGTTCAGTGCCCTGAATTTGAAATTAAATTATTGCAAGGGGGAGAAAAAAAGTAGCCGTTTCCTTCTTCCAATTTTTCCCTCTTCCTTTTTTTGCCCTTCTCCTTATCAAGGGTGACACTAATCCAATTTTGGCTTGGCTTGTGACAGCTCTACCATGGTTTTGTATACTGATTCCTCCTCCCTGTTCATTCTGTTCACTCTCACTCTCTCACACACACACACACACACACACACAGCATTGTTAGCATTACGATTTCCCCATTGCCCTATCTGAACGACTGAATTAATAAATGACATTTTATTTTCATTTATATATAGTATACAGTACCAGTCAAAAGTTTTGACATACCTACTCATTCCAGGGTTTTTCTTTATTTCTTCTATTTTCTACATTGTAGAATAATAGTGAAGACATCAAAACTATGAAATAACACATATGGAATCATATAGTAACCATGAAAAGTGTTTGAGATTTGAGATTCGATGAAATAACACATGGAGTCATGTAGTAAGCAAAAAAGTGTTGAACAAATGAAAATATATTTTATATTTTAGTTTCTTCAAAGTAGCCACCCTTTGCCTTGATCACACTCTTGGCATTCTCTCAACCAGCTTCATGAGGTAGTCACCTGGAATGTATTTCAATTAACAGGTATGCCTTGTTAAAAGTTAATTTGTAGAATTTATTTCCTTCTTAATGCATTTGAGCCAATCAGTTGTGTTGTGTTATGGTATACAGAAGATAGCCCTATTTGGTAAAAGACCAAGTCCATATTATGGCAAGAACAGCTCAAATAAGCAAAGAGGAACGACAGTTCAGTTCAGTTATTACTTTAAGACATGAAGGTCAATCAATTTGGAAAATGTCAAGAACTTTGAAAGTTACTTCAAGTGCAGTCGCAAAAACCATCAAGTACTGTGATGAAACGGGCTCTCATGAGTACCGCCACAGAAAAGGAAGACCCAGAGTTACCTCTGCTGCAGAGGATAAGTTCAGTTGAGTAACCAGCCTCAGAAATTGAAGCCCAAATAAATGCTTCACAGAGTTCAAGTAACAGACACATCTCAACATCAATTGTTCAGAGGAGACTGCGTGAATCAGGCCTTCATGGTTGAATTGCTGCATTGAAACCACTACTAAAGTACACCAATAAGAGGAAGAGATTTGCTGGGGCCAAGAAACACGAGCAATGGACATTAGACCGGTGGAAATCTATCCTTTGGTCTGATGAGTCCAAATTTGAGATTTTTGGTTCTAACTGTCGTGTCTTTGTGAAACGCGGAGTAGGTGAATGGATGATCTCTGCATGTGTGGTTCCCACCGTGAAGCATGGCGGAGGAAGTGTGGGAGTGCTTTACTGGTGACACTGTCAGTGATTTATTTAGAATTCAAGACACACTTAACCAGCTTGGCTACCACAGCATTCTGCAGCGATACGCCATCCCATCTGGTTTGCGCTTAGTGGGACTATCATTTGCTTTTCAACAGGACAATGACCCAACACACCTCCATGCTGTGTAAGGGCTATTTGACCAAGAAGGAGATATATGGAGTGCTGCATCAGATGACCTGGCCTTCACAATCACCCGACCTCAACCAAATTGAGATGTTTTGGGATGAGTTGTGGACTGCAGAGTGAAGGAAACGCAGCCAACAAGTGCTCAGCATTCCAGGTGAAGCTGATTGAGAGAATGCCAAGAGTGTGCAAAGCTGTCATCAAGGCAATGGGTGGCTACTTTGAAGTAACTAAAATATAAAATATATTTTGATTTGTTTAACACTTTTTTGGTTACTACATGATTCCATATGTGTTATTTCATAGTGTTGATGTCGTCACTATTACTGTTCAATGTAGAAAAAAGTACAAATACAGAAAAACCCTGGAATGAGTAGCTGTGTCCAAACTTTGGACTGGTACTGTATATACAGTTACAAAAATATAGAAAAATGTAATGGAAGGCATTTGAACCCAGTCTGGCACAAATAAAATATTCTATCAATATTATTTCAGAAAAAGACTTGAAGATAGGCGACTTTCAAAGTGTTGTGGAATTATTTTCAAAAGACAATAACATTTCTTGTACAAGTAGTAATCTTTTTGCCAGTCTTACTTCAGCAAATGCTGAACTGGGCAGTTATTGTGCTATTACATCTAGAACATTTAATGATTTATCCATAATACAAAGACTGAAAAAACAGTCCACACTGTGCAAAGCTAATAATGCCCCTTCCTCACTCACACCACTTTCCACAGCAGTGAACCATAATCTCCAATTTGTATTCCTTTACATCCGATGGGAATAATTTCCCCATGTTCCAATCCATTCCCTGTCGGGGAACGCCTGTGGGTTAGTGTCAGAGAGTGGAAGCAGCTAAATAGAGACAAGGTCAGCTAGTCTTTGTTAGGATTCTCCAGAGAATAGGGTGCACAGAGAGGACACATTCGAATGATGGCAGACACAGATCACTGGGAAACAAAAGTGAACACATAATCCCCTCTGTATGGGAGATAATTGCATCAGAAAGCAGTAATCTGAGAGGAGGTCTGGGCGAAGCGACAGGCAGGGTGTGTGTGTGTGTTTTGAGAGTTTGTGAGGTGTTTGATCAGCTCAGTCTTTCTCACTTGAGAGGCTTATCTCTGTGTGAAGGCATGCAAAGGAATGGTGTCGTGTGTGTGTGTGTGTGTGTGTGTGTGTGTGTGTGTGTGTGTGTGTGTGTGTGTGTGTGTGTGTGTGTGTGTGTGTGTGTGTGTGTGTGTGTGTGTGTGTGTGTGTGTGTGTGTGTGTGTTTGTTTGATTGAGTATGTGAGGTAAAAGCCCACTACTGCTGAATCCGCTTTATCAGCATTGAGTGTGTGTAAAAGAGAATGTGTCTGCTGCATGCCTGTCGCTTTGCTTGCAGCATGTGTGTTGTGTGTGTGTCTGTCATAAATCATTCACACAACAACACCATTACCATGTCTTTAAGATAAAGTGTGACATGTGATTTCTGCAGTGTGTGGTTGTTTTCAGTTTATAGTGACTCAATCGTATGACACCACCTTTTTGCTCCTACTCATGTTCAACACTCCGCCCCTTGTAAAACAAAATCCCAGAATTCATTGTTCACCATGTTTCATTGAATCCAAAGAAACCAAAGGAAGCTATTATGTCATTACCATTTTCACATTTGATCTAATATAGATAGTATAGATTTTTTATGGATGTGGAAATGTTTTTTTTCTCAATGATCGACAGTAGTATTGAACTTTGGCCCCAGTTAATCCACTGCAACTCTTCTGCTCCCTCTCAGCTGTCAGCCTCAGCCCAGCAGCACTTCTGTCTGTGTGAGTTAATGATGCCCCTCTGCTGGAGACTACTGCGCCATTCTGTCCTTCTGATGGGTCTGGAACAGCCCAATGTCCCTCTAATCCCACTCAAAGTCCTTCCTCTCACTTGGAGCCTCAGCCTTGCACTTGACAGAGCTTCAAAATCCTTATACTGTCTTGGCTCTGGCAGCCATTTTGAATACAATTAATTAATCAGCTTAGAAGTATTTATCACATGTTCTGTTCTGTTTTCTATGAGCATGCAGGAGACTCATAGAGGGTTTATTTCATGGCTGTACATGTCTATTGTTCCTGCGTACACTAGCCTTTATGTCTGTGTCGCAATATAAGTAATAGTTTGAATCAGAGGAACAAAAATGTATTCTGTATCACCTCTTTTTAGATTACTTTGTCTGTCTGTGTGTGTGCCACTGCTTGCATGTGTGTATGTTTTAATTGTGGATCCCTAGACATGTCTCAGTTTTGGCTGCTTTTTTGGAAAATCTGTGCCGAATTTTGTGACTTTGCAGGATCTCCACACAATATGGGGAAATGGAAACCAGACTGTTGGCCCCTTATGTAGAACCGACCAATGAGGGGTCTGCCAAAATGGCCGCCTATATGATTGATTGGTCCAGCACTAATCCTCTCCCTTCTGTTTGGCCTGCTGGAATCTTTATGGGCTCAATACTAAAGAACTCTTGTAATGAAGCCACCAAATCCTCTTTTCATTCAATTGTTCACAGTAAAAAAAAAAAAAAAAGAAAGAATAACTTCAGGGTAGTTATAGTATACACGAAAATGTCACGACAAAAGTAAACATTAATATTGCAGATTAGTTTAATACACACACTATTTGGTAATTGTAGGTAGGTGGGATACATTGTGAGTGGTACACAGTGGTGTGCAGACAGTGAGCCCCAGTAATGAGCTGTGTTGCGGTAGGAACAACACAGACCCAGGGGAGGATGAGGGGGCTCTGTGTGTGGAACAGGAACACACACTGGCTTCAGGACATTTACAGGAGAATCTAGAGCTGTGACTCACACTGATACCAGCCTATTCTCTGTTGATTTTCTATTCTGGTAGATATGTTGTGCTATAAAATCTGTGGTTGTTATAAAGATTTAGCATGGCCCAGTTAAGGATAGCTGTCAATTGTCTGGGAACAGTGGTTATCACTTCATTCTGGATTGGATTTCTATTTCTAAATTTAGCCTTTTTGCTTAAAAGAAAATAAACAGTCATTAACTTTATGGTTTATAAGCATCTTGCCGATACAGACAACTACTCAAAAGGAAAGAGAGCGATAGAAAAGCTCAGTAAGTTGAATATCACTTAACATTGTTTATTTTCCGTCATTTCCATCATGTAATCTAAAACCTATTCTTGAGTTTGCTATTATCCTTGGTTCTGGGCTTCAGGCTGCATCCAGGCTTCTCTCCTCCATCATCCTCTAGGCAGCCATGTTATTTGTCTGTTACATAATCACCATTATTATTCCTGAGACGAACACTAAGCTTAAGACCAATTACATAATCACACGGAGATTGCAGTCTGCCAACTATATTTGGGAAGGGATTGTTAGCCAGAGAAGGGGGGAGCTCAATCGATTCATTCAAGTGTGCTTTAGTTTAGTGAGAGCTGTGCTGCCACAGGAAACGGCCTCTCATTTAGTCAGTAAAACCTCTCATTTGTTTAGTGAAAGGCGCTCTCTTCTCTTCCCAGCGACCACCCAGCCCAGAGTAATTCTGTCACCCACAGAATGAGATTACCATAAAACCCTGACCCTCCCTCCCAGTGCACGGCCCAAACCAACACCCCAGCAGGGGAGGGCGGGGAGGCGGAAACTGCATTTCCACAGCTATTGTCTTCCTGAATGCTGGGTGGTGAGATAAACCAACTCTGGCGGGGTGTGCTTTCCTCCATGCCACCCGTGCCAGATGCTGCGGCGTGCCAAGGCAGCCACGTGCCACCCTGCCAGTGCCAGCTTGACACAACCATCTGTGTGTGGACTCGGCAGTCTCTTTTTCCAGTCCATTTACATTCATATCTACCCCTATTCCACCCTCAGGGAGAGAGTCAATGTGTTTAAGGTCCAAGAGCCTGCCTAAGGAATGCTGTGAAGG
Source organism: Salvelinus namaycush (assembly GCF_016432855.1). Lineage (NCBI taxonomy): Eukaryota > Metazoa > Chordata > Actinopteri > Salmoniformes > Salmonidae > Salvelinus > Salvelinus namaycush. The sequence goes on from NC_052311.1 coordinate 50,451,056, forward strand.
AGATTGCTGCTCAGCATTTTGTAATTCCCACTCTTCTCCACCCATCGCTCTGTATTCTGTTAACATTGCTTAAGCATCTCATCAGCCTGGGAGGAAATTGCCAGAAAGGAGGTGGGCAAATCTCCCTGGCTGCATTGTCATCGCCACACACAGACAGCAGAAAGGACAGCGTTGGGAGGGAACACTGTTCAGGATGCTCAGCAGAACGTCTAGGGCTTTACCTGTTATCAGTCTGCTATCAGAATCATCTGAAGCCAAGGCAGGCTACATTTATCCACCGCCAAGCTAGATTACATTTTTTAAAAACACTATAAATGAACCTATTGCATTCTGACCATAGAGAAATTGTATCCGTATAACAGCAGGCTTTTCTTATTTTCCCTCTCTTTCTGTCTCATTCTCTAGAGAGTGAGGTACATTTGAACAAGCCTGATGACAATAGACGATAAAAAATAGAATGAGTTTGGGTCAGAAGACTGTCTCTGAGATAGATGGCTGCAGCGGTAAAGGATAGTCTAGACTGGGGATTCTTCAGAACCTGGACAGCCTGGAAGTAAACCCCAATACTCATAAATGGTAGGCCTACATGACAGAATGTTAATTCTCTTTCATTTCAAATGAGGGTCAAATTAAGAATTGATGAAGGGTTTATGAATGGTTTATGTAGCCTTTATAAAATATACTATGCTTAAAGTGTGACAGAAATAGGCAGTCCACTCTGTTTTAAAGGTCGTAGGTGTCTATATTAGCCATTGTCTTTTGAGTGTATCTATGTTTAGGCCCATTCATAATAACTAATGCAACCCTTGGATTAAATTCCAATGCATCAGGAATACAGTCCAATACACATAATGCAAACCTATGCACCATATTGCAATCCAATTAGTTCCCTCTCTCCCGCTTTCTTAAAGCAATTAATTTCACTTAAAATGTTGTTTTTTTAATTATTGAGAATCACATAGCTAGTGTGCCCCAGAGGCCTCTGTTTAATATTTCATCCACAGCTGGGAAAGTCATTAGATGAGATTTCTCTCATATTATTTCAAGCTTTTATCTGACCCTGAATGGAATAACTTATCGAAAATGAATCTTTACGGTGACATTTCTATAACATATTGATATTTTAGATACATTTAATGTTATTTCCCCTCGACTCTCACACAAAAACTGACAAGGGAAATTATGAACTAAGATGGCTTGATATATCAACGGTGCAGATATTTGAATAACCCAGGAGTAATAAACTGTGATTGATATATAATGCAATAGCACTACGGTATTGTGATTAAATCCTTTATTTCAATCTCCTTCTTTTTCCTTTGTCTTGTTTTCCACCTGTCGTATGTTAAAAGTAATCCTAAATCAAATCACAGAGAGTTTAGGCAGTAACCTTGTGAAATGTTCCAACATCTCTCTCCCCCCCCCCTCTCGCTCTCTCTCTTTCCCCCTCTCTCTCACGTTTCTCACCATTCAGAGTTGTAGTATCGATTCCCATATAAACAGAACGAGGCCCTTTTTCCCATGGTGCAGTTTCAACTTAACTCATAAATCAATAAATCAATACACTCCGATGAGGCTGTTCGCAGAAACACTCCCCAAATTGATATCCAATGTAGGCTAAATGAACAGGCATTAACCCTACATTTCTCTCTCTCTCACTCTCCTGAGATGAATCTCATACTAACAACCAGACTTCAGTGAATGCATGGGTATCCTCCTTTTTCTTTAAATTCTTGTTTTTTAAGTCTTCCTTCAAGCTTTCAGTATATTGTCACTATTTGTCCTGAAGATATTCTCAGCCCCGATATACCACAGAAGTCATCTGGTGCATATTTGACGCAAGTGAATCGCTTTATATAACCAGTGAGCTTCGGGGTATTGCTCTGCAATTCTGATGCTTATCTAGATTCGGTTTTAGGCCCAGTCTCATTCTGCATTAAATAGATGGATTGTATGCATTATTCACAGTCTGATATCTATTGTCTCCTTACTTATGAAAATATGTGCATACTGTATTGTTTTGAACAATGGCAATACAGGCTTTATACAGACAAGCTAAGAAGAAAGTGTACAATACATCCTCACTGACCTTTGTCAGTTTTGGAAAAATATTATTTCATTTACTTAGGGCTCCCGAGTGGCGCAGCGGTCTAAGGCACTGTATCTCAGTGCTTGAGGCGTCACTACAGACACCCTGGTTTGAATCCAGGCTGCATCACAATCAGCCGTGATTGGGAGTCCCATAGGGCGGCGCACAATTGCACAAAAAATCCCAGCATCGTCCGGGTTTGACCAGTGTAGGCTTTCATTGTAAATAATAATTTGTTCTTAACTGATGCCTAGTTAAAGGTTAAATAAATAAATACTTTTAAAGGATATCAAGTGCAGAAAGTTACCATCAAAGCTCTGTTTTACCACCATGGAGCACAGGGCCGCAGTATAGAAAAGGGAAGTTGCTGCTGACGACAGCAAAGACAGATTCCCTCTTTGAGGTATCCAGGTCCAGTGGCCTTGTAGCCTGGCCTAGGAGGCTCCGTAAAGGGAGAGGAAACAGTATCTAGCCGGCCTGACCACCATCTATTGTTAACCACAAGATTAAGGCTGAGGAGGGTAGGGGTCTGAGGAGGGTAGCGGTCTGAGGGGCTTTGCAGCGCCTTAGGGGGATGCACAGTTCACTGAACTGTGTTGGAGGTATACCATATAGCGGGAAGGAAGGAATAATTGTACATTCGTATCCTACAAGGTTTTGTGACTCACATGATCTTTGGAATGTGTGGAAGTTTGTGGCAGCGAGACTACTTTCTACTTTGTGACCTCTTAGCTAGGTCAAAAGAGCAGCAGACTGAGGCAGTTTTTTAAGCCATGGAGGTGTATTGGCAGCAACAATATACCTTTATTCTCCGTGCCTTAAGCTAAGAGGAAGATAACATTCTCTTATTTTGTGCATTGATTTGTTTGCTCCGTAAAAGAGGACCTGAACATTTAAGCAGGAGATTTGTGCTTCACAATATTTGGTATTCATATTTTAGTAAAGTCCTTACGCCCACCTTAAGAAGCCAGGGCCATGTGCTATATAGAAGGCCGGGGTCTTGAACTGTATAGTATTAAGTTGTTGCATAAATGCAACAACAAAGAAAGGCAACCACTCTCTTCTTGAGGGTAAAGCATTGGCTGAGAGAGCACTGCAAACTACCCTATTTAAAAAGCCACAGGCAACAGCTTGAGGTTTGGCTTATTTGCATTCCATTTTGAATACCAGATTTGTGGTCTAATCCACACTTGTGGCACGGAAACAGCAGGTCATTGTATGGAAATGATTCCTGGGATGAGGTTTAACAGTAAGAGGATAGAGCAGTAGCAACCAAAAAGTTTAGGTTGAAAATGAATAATTATCACTTTCTCTAACAGTTCATTATGTAAACGTTTGGCAATACGTAATGTGGCAGCGTTTTACATGCAAATTAACATCTGGCCGACATCTGTCATTGCCTTTGTCTTAAACAAATGCCTGTTGTCTGTGATTCGCCAGCAAAAAGATGAATTCACATTTTGATATTTTATTCACAATTGTTTATACCACCCTTTTAACAGGCAAATATTTCCATTTTAGGAGGAGTTTGAGCAATGCACCTTTTAAAAATATTACCCTGAGGAAGACTGCCAAATCCTGATATAGGACACGGCCTTGTGTTAATAAGCATTTTTAACAGCAAAATATTTGTTTTGGCTGCTAAGAAAGCCAATAATTATATTATCCTGGACCTAGACATACAGCTATTAAGGTAACCAAAAGATGGCCTGCTTGATTATAACCTTTAAGCTCTCCTTGATGTCGTCACTGGATCGATAAAGTAATGGCAACCACTAGAAACACAAGGGCAGAGAGTCATCGACTACCTGACTGTGTGACCTTTCGAAGAAATCCTGAAGAATGTCTGGTTTTGAAAATACGACATATTCACGTATGTACAATGGTATACTTTAGCTTTCACGTTTTCCTACACTAGACAGAGGTAACACTAGAAGAAGTTTGGATTGAAGTACATTGACACAAACTACTCTATAATAGTCTTCTATGGCATCTTATGACACCTCCTTTTCTAAATGGTCTTGTTTATCTGCAGGGGGTCTTGCTAGGTAGTCTGGTGTTATTAATATTGGATGGAGCATGATGGCGGTAACCTTTAAGACATCCCACAGCTATAATACTCCTTGGTGACCTTTCTACAGACACCTGGACACACTCACCGCTTCACTGGCTTATCTGTCCTCCTGCTCAACAAAGTAGTAGCCTATAGAAACAGATTCGACATATGCAGTCATTCCCTCCATCGATCAAACTTTCTTCAAAAAGCATGATATTTCTCATTTCTCAGTACATTTACGAACGAAAAACATGATTTGTAATTGGGATCGTCCTCTGCCAAACCCTTGCATTTCCTCCATTTATGCAGTATTGGGAGAAAAACAAGAATACAGGCCCCGGACAGCCATGGAGGAGGGTGGTTAATGAATTTATATCACTGTTCACCCCTGCTGCCGATATACTGGGGATTGGCGGGATTGTTCATTGGGAGGTTAGAAAACGGATGTGTTTGTGGTCACTGGCTACTCTGCCATCGATCTTGGGCATCAGATAAGGAAGCCCAATGACAAGCTGTTAACCTCAAACTATTCGAGAATGAATCCCTTTCATCTCATCCCATTCCCTCCGTTTCTCTGCACCCTCCCAGGCAGCCTAACCAACCCCTACAAGGACGAGAGGGTTTGATATAGCTAGATGCACATTCGTCCTTCCTAACCTGTGCCCCATCTCATGATTTGTAACAGCGAGAGGTGTGTGGTAGCTTAGGTTGATGCCGATACACATCATGCTGTTTCAAATTTTCCCTGTTGTGATGATAAACTATATCTCTATAGTCGGATAATGCATTCGAGGTTGGGAGAGTGCACCCAAGGTGTCAAACGATAATGGAGAGTATGCTTCTGGATACTGATGTATTTTTGTTGTTGGGCAGAAATGTTATGGAAATACTTTAAATAAAGATTTCTTTGGAACTTTTTAATGAAAATGTAATTATTTTAAATGATAAATCCTCCAATGAGACTAACAACTGTATTGCAGCTTGATTGGCTACATCATGGGATCTCAATGTCTATTCTGCCAGCGCCACTGCCGCTGTCTATTCTGCTCTCAGATTGCTGTTGGGTCATAACAGCTATAATGGCTTTGCAAGGCTTCCAAGACCGGTAACTAACCACCGCAGTAAACAAAGCCTGCTCGAATTGAAGTCGCCCAAGAATATGGATTTTGATTTACATTCAACTTTTAAACATTGTTGAATGTGAAAGGAAATGCTTCCAAAACTGCATAACTTATAGATTCAGTAATTGTACCATTATCTCTGCAAGGTTTAATGGGTAGGATTGGGAAATGCTTTCCCACCCTTGAAGAAATGATTGAATTATGAGTAAAAACTGTGCATCAATAACGTCTGTGAAATTAAATTTTCTGTTGTGCATGCACACTGTGACAAATAATGCATTGTATTTATCATATTTTCCTGCACTGCATGGAATTATGTTGTCCTTTCTATTTTTCAGTAAGACGTATGAAAGCGAGAGGAACCAATCAGAACATTCAAATGAGAAGGTTTACTGTTCATGGTTAATGGCTTAAGACAGCTTACAAAAAGGCTGTTTTTAACTTGGTATTCTATGCTCTTAGTCAGAAGTGAAGTCTTGACAGACACACTGCAATTATCTACACTAAAGCATAAATGTAGCTACATTCTCCATAATCATCTTGGATCAAAGGATACTTTTGACCTGAATAAACCAGCCTTTGCTAAACATATACAGTATATATAGTATTGTGTAAACAGTTGGAAACTCCCCATAGTTGGGCTATAGATGCAACAGTCTTTTCATCTGATGGAGGCTGGGCAGACGGCCAAACAGGATCTTTAATTCAACCAAGCATCATGTTTTCATTTTCATTACGAGCTCGTATTGCTCTTCCTCGCCTTCAAACCTGATTCAAGGAAGAAAGTCTACAGCGTTACTTATTATTTTCTGGGCAGAAAGGCTGGGATAGCATGGCTAGGATAGCGTGGCTGGGATAGCATGGCTAGGATAGCATGGCTAGGATAGCGTGGCTGGGATAGCATGGCTAGGATAGCGTGGCTAGGATAGCGTGGCTGGGATAGCGTGGCTAGGATAGCGTGGCTAGGATAGCGTGGCTAGGATAGCGTGGCTGGGATAGCATGGCTAGGATAGCGTGGCTAGGATAGCGTGGCTGGGATAGCATGGCTAGGATAGCGTGGCTAGGATAGCATGGCTAGGATAGCGTGGCTGGGATAGCATGGCTAGGATAGCGTGGCTAGGATAGCATGGCTAGGATAGCGTGGCTAGGATAGCGTGGCTGGGATAGCATGGCTAGGATAGCGTGGCTAGGATAGCATGGCTAGGATAGCGTGGCTAGGATAGCGTGGCTGGGATAGCATGGCTAGGATAGCGTGGCTAGGATAGCATGGCTAGGATAGCGTGGCTGGGATAGCATGGCTAGGATAGCGTGGCTAGGATAGCATGGCTAGGATAGCGTGGCTAGGATAGCGTGGCTGGGATAGCATGGCTAGGATAGCGTGGCTAGGATAGCATGGCTAGGATAGCGTGGCTAGGATAGCGTGGCTGGGATAGCGTGGCTAGGATAGCGTGGCTAGGATAGCATGGCTAGGATAGCGTGGCTAGGATAGCGTGGCTGGGATAGCATGGCTAGGATAGCGTGGCTAGGATAGCGTGGCTAGGATAGCGTGGCTGGGATAGCATGGCTAGGATAGCGTGGCTAGGATAGCGTGGCTGGGATAGCATGGCTAGGATAGCGTGGCTGGGATAGCATGGCTAGGATAGCGTGGCTAGGATAGCGTGGCTGGGATAGCGTGTGGCTGGGATAGCGTGGCTGGGATAGCATGGCTAGGATAGCGTGGCTGGGATAGCATGGCTAGGATAGCATGGCTAGGATAGCGTGGCTGGGATAGCATGGCTAGGATAGCATGGCTAGGATAGCGTGGCTGGGATAGCGTGTGGCTGGGATAGCGTGGCTGGGATAGCATGGCTAGGATAGCGTGGCTGGGATAGCATGGCTAGGATAGCGTGGCTGGGATAGCGTGGCTGGGATAGCGTGTGGCTGGGATAGCATGGCTAGGATAGCGTGGCTGGGATAGCGTGGCTAGGATAGCGTGGCTGGGATAGCGTGGCTGGGATAGCATGGCTAGGATAGCATGGCTAGGATAGCATGGCTAGGATAGCATGGCTAGGATAGCGTGGCTGGGATAGCATGGCTAGGATAGCATGGCTAGGATAGCGTGGCTAGGATAGCATGGCTAGGATAGCGTGGCTGGGATAGCGTGTGGCTGGGATAGCGTGGCTGGGATAGCATGGCTAGGATAGCGTGGCTGGGATAGCATGGCTAGGATAGCGTGTGGCTGGGATAGCAAGGCTGTGATAGCGTGGCTAGGATAGCGTGGCTGGGATAGCGTGGCTAGGATAGCGTGGCTGGGATAGCATGGCTAGGATAGCGTGGCTGGGATAGCGTGGCTGGGATAGCGTGGCTAGGATAGCGTGGCTGGGATAGCGTGTGGCTGGGATAGCGTGGCTGGGATAGCATGGCTAGGATAGCGTGGCTGGGATAGCATGGCTAGGATAGCATGGCTAGGATAGCGTGGCTGGGATAGCGTGTGGCTGGGATAGCGTGGCTGGGATAGCATGGCTAGGATAGCGTGGCTGGGATAGCATGGCTAGGATAGCGTGGCTAGGATAGCGTGGCTGGGATAGCATGGCTAGGATAGCGTGTGGCTGGGATAGCAAGGCTGTGATAGCGTGGCTAGGATAGCGTGGCTGGGATAGCATGGCTAGGATAGCGTGGCTGGGATAGCGTGGCTGGGATAGCATGGCTAGGATAGCGTGGCTAGGATAGCGTGGCTGGGATAGCGTGGCTGGGATAGCATGGCTAGGATAGCGTGGCTGGGATAGCATGGCTAGGATAGCGTGGCTAGGATAGCGTGGCTGGGATAGCGTGTGGCTGGGATAGCAAGGCTGTGATAGCGTGGCTGGGATAGCATGGCTGGGATAGCATGGCTAGGATAGCGTGGCTAGGATAGCGTGGCTGGGATAGCGTGTGGCTGGGATAGCAAGGCTGGGATAGCATGGCTAGGATAGCGTGGCTGGGATAGCGTGTGGCTGGGATAGCAAGGCTGTGATAGCGTGGCTGGGATAGCATGGCTGGGATAGCATGGCTAGGATAGTGTGGCTGGGATAGCATGGCTGGGATAGCATGGCTGGGATAGTGTGGCTGGGATAGCAAGGCTGGGATAGCGTGGCTGTTTGAGTTGTGTCCATTTTGACCTGCTCTGACATCTAGCTGCACCAGTGTGCTCACCAACACAGAAAAATGACCAGTGTTGATTTTTCAGTGTAACATTTCTCATCTTGATTCAGGAGTTAAATTCGCACTGTAAGAGTGAAATTAACAGTCAGTGGTATAAAAGAACTGCCAGTGTTGGTGTTAATAACCAGAGTTATTGTTTTACGCTGTGGAGAGTGAAACAGTCCCATTTAAAACCACTCCTACTCATATTTCCCAGCAGGCTCTAATGCAGGTAGATTTTTTTAGGATTGTTCTTAATAACTGTGTATTTACATTGATTCGTTGATTAATGTTATGCTACATAAAGATAAAGTACATAAATACAAAAAATAAAATTGGTTAGTTGGATTTTTTGCATCTTTATTGAGATGGTTTTTCCAGTTGAAATATTTTAGGTAGTCTTTGTTATACCTTTATACCTTTAACCCTGGATATAATTTTGAATGCGGGTGCATACACATTTCAACTGTTGGATGGTCTAACTCTGGCTATATTCCAATATGAGTTACATATCACTTTGCAAGCCATCATAATGTGACTTGCGGGCCTGATGTGGCCTGTAAATCAGGAGTTTCCTAACACCACTGTGGGTAAAACTAAGCCATCAAAGTAAGGCCTCATGATATACACTGAGTGTACAAAACATTAGGAACACTTTCTCTTTCCATGACATAGACAAACCAGGTGAACCCAGGTGAAAGCTATGATCCCTTATTGATGTCACTTGTTAAATCCACTTCAATCAGTGTAGATGAAGGGGAGGAGACCGGTTAAAGAAGAATTGTTATGCCTTGAGACAATTGAGACATGGATTGTATATGTGTGCCATTCAGAGGGTGAATGGGCAAGACAAAATATTTAAGTGCCTTTGAACGGGCTATGGTAGTAGGTGCCAGGCATGCGCACCGGTTTGATTGTGTCAAGAATTGTAACGCTGCAGGGTTTTTCACGCTCAACAGTTTCCCGTGTGGGAAGCATTGGAGTCAACAAGGCCAGCATCCTTGTGGAACGTTTGACACCATGTAGAGTCCATGCCCCGACGATTTAAGACTGTTCTGTGGACAAAGGGGGATGCAACTCAATATTTTTGTTCTTAATGTTTTGTACACTCAGTGTATGTAATGTATTGTCATTAGTGATGGGTCGTTCTCAAACAAACAGCTCTTTTTGAACAGATCTTTTTGGTGAACTCCGGGAACCGAATCACAAGATCCGTACATTAGACTCCCTGATTTGCATACTGCTACTACTGCTTTTTGAGCAGATAAGATACAAAATAATTCTGTAACGAGGGTGAATCTTCACTGCAGAAACAATAAATAGTGGGGAGATTGCATCAGTCTGGTCCACACAGATATTTTCAGGCCATCTAATAATTGGCCAAGTAAAAATGTATTTGAACGTGCATTTCACGATCTGACATAATGCTATCATTTCTTTTGGACTTTACATTGGAGATGAACACTTTTGTCATGGTTCTAGGTTGGAGGAGCCGTTTGGGAGCTTGCTCTTTTACGTTAACGGAGCCAAATGAGCCGACTCACTGAAAAGACTCGAACTGCCCATCACTAATTGTCATAAAGTTACATTTTAATGATAACACACACCTAGCTCTCATTTGGTGAAAGCCACAGTTCTTTAAAAGGAAATAATTCAACAACCATGTCACTCTTACTAACAAATACAATCATAGGTGGTAACTCTACAATTCACTCAAAGAAATGGCACCAAGGGAAATATGCAAATTAGGCTTTACACCATACAGTCTTAAAGGTAGACTCAGCATAGATGCCATATCGCACAGCACACTAGGTCAATTTCAATTTCTGCAACTAAGTTCGTTGAAGCATGAGGCTCAACTTCTCTGCTGTTTTGGTGCCCTGGTGAAGTCTTGCATCTCGTTCATCTCAATATCTGCGGTGCTGCTCGTGGCAACGTCATTTTGTTGAGTCTACCTTTAAAACAACACCCAAAACACCCTTATTGTAACAGTGTTTTTGTTTAACACTAATATGAGTTAACTCTCAACACTAGTGTTGAATAAAAATAACACAGTGTTAATTACCCCAAGTGTAATTCAGTGGTCATTTTTTACATTATGGAGTGTTACCATTAACACTCAAAATGTAACACTATAATCAGAGTATTTTTTGCACTCTGTAGAGTGGGACCATATGTACTCTGATATAGTGTTAAAATGTACTCTTCATGTATTGATTAACACTGCAAAATGTACTGTGCACCTAGCCATGACGGTATGGGTGTTGGAGCCTAATGCAGTTTGACCCATGGCTAATGATGCCCTGACTCTTGTTGTGTGTAGTTCGGTCTGGTAGCTCCGTGGCTGGATGGCTGGGCGTTTAACTGAGAGTGACAGGACAACACCTGTAGATGGCTAGGGTTGTTATGGGCCCAGGGTTTAATAGGGGATGAAATGAAATGAAACCTCCATCCCACTGTCATTAACCTGGCTGCTACAGGTCATATTGGGAGGTTGCAGAGTGTGAATGTCTGATTTAAATAATGCTATTTTTGCCACACCATCTGGAAATATGATTTGGTTTGTTTAATTTTGTGTTTTTGTTTTCCCTGTGACAAGTGGTCAGGTAGTCATGTCTGCAGCTGGTCTGTCTAACCCCAGGGAGCAGAGAATCTGGAACAAAATGTTCCCTTCCTCACCCCGTCAGCTAGCTGACAAAATAAACCGTGTTATCTTCAAACATCATATCTCTTCATAATAAAAACATATTGATGCTCTGTTTGCAGCTTAATTGCATGATAGCATCCAAAGCACAAGCTCTAAAAATATAATAGTATGCTGAAGAAATGTATCAAGATTTCAGAATTAGATTTTGAGGCAAATCATTTTTATTTGTAAACATGTAAACATTTTATGATAGGGGATGCCCCCTGTCCAATGTCAGGTTTAATTTGCATGGGAAGTGTGGTGATTTAGCACAGGGGAGTTGGTGAAAGGGGGCCATAGAGTTGAGAACAAAAGCAGATGAAGACAGAGTGGACAGAGAGAGGAGAGGTTGATGAAAGACCAAATCTGTATGAGGAAATTAAGTAGCTAGCTAGACACGTAAAATTGGAAATGGGCGAGAAAGAAAGTTTCCTCAGTCAGATAAGAGGAATGAAACGACAGAGGGCTGAAACACATTTGTCGTTAGAGGATGATGTTAGCACATCTAACCCTCTCTATTTCTGGAGTCTTCCCTCATCTCTCCGGAGCTCGAGCTAGTGCCACTTCCATAAAGAATTCAATTTCTTTCCCTTTATCGTGCCTGGCCAGGCTTCTCAGGAGCTGAAGGAGGGGGGAAAAGGAGAGGCAAAAGGCCCATCTTTTTTTCTTAGCCTCATTAAGAGTGAGCAAAGATCCTCTTTCTTGGCCCTCCTGCCTCCCTTTGTCTATGAAATATGTCTCCTTACCGAGCAGCGAGCACACAGGGCCGTGATGGAGCTCCTGCCATGTGCTATGTGATCTTCACCAGAGATATTGATGCTCTGCAAAAGGTGCTATAGCAGGAGCAGTGAGGTGGGAAAATGACATATTTTCTTGCTCGCGGGTATATTGTATGACTTCTTGATATTTATAGTGGAAGCCATCTTGGTTGGGTCTGAGCTGCCATTGTGCATCTAAAGCGTACAGTAGGAAGTATCTTAAGGACATGATGCTTACCGCTTTGAATTCATCCCAACATTTGTCTTTTTTTTGTGGTATACGAAGTGTGGATGATTATGAAATTAATCTCATGAGACATTTCATTGAATGGTTGCTATTCAGCTTGTGGACATGTGATTGGCTCGATGCACCACAACTGATGTGCCCCAAGGCAGAGCGTTAGTTATAATTTGCCTGCAAGGACAGAAGCGTAACATGAACTGTCGAAGTCAATGTTGTAGATTAGTCTATGGAGATAATTGTATTTAACAATGCAGACAGGGTGTGTGTGTGTGTCTGTGTGTATGCTTGTGCGTGTGTGGTGTGTGTGTTTTTTACGTGCATGCAAGTGTATCATTCTTCATTGCAGACCATGGTGTGTATATGGTGCCCATCAATCCTTTCAAGAAAGCAGAATAACTAAGAGTGACATTCAATTACTGTATGCAAATTTTTGTGTTTTTTTTAGTTGGGTTTCACCATTCATTTAGTTAATTAACTGTTTGGACGCACGCTATCATAAGCAGATTGCAATTCTATTTAATAATGGGCATAATGAAATATATTATTAGTAATAAAGTTAATGGAATAAGTGATGCGAGACTCCTCATCAAAATGTGATGGACGGTAGATTAAGGAGAAAATACAACAATAAGGGACATGAGCTCAACAAAATGGCAGCTGTAAATGATTGTTTAGAGGTTTCTTTATGATGGATCTTTTCATTGTTGATCTTAATTCATTATCGACCTTATGTCATCCGCCTGTCATTGGCCGAGCCTCTTGCCCTTGCTGTTATTGCAAATGGCACCTTGTTCCCAATTAAAATGCAATTAAGGGTTTAATTAACGCTGGCTAGATGTTAGCGAGAACAAAAGAACACACCACCAATAAAGGTAATTGAAAATATTTTTGCAGGACTGTAGAGTACCATGTCATTGGCAATCGTTGTGGTAGGACTTCCGGACCCCTTAAGTTCAGGTCTGTGATTGTACTCTCGTACAGCAACAACACAAGCTCCAGTATCTCTCTGATTAGTGTGTGCTGTTCTGGAGTGTTTCACAAGTTGCAATGCCATCGTGATCAGTAGAATGCTGAGTAGCCTACCGGCAGTACACTCTGTCCTCCGCTGGCTTCACAAGGTTGTAAAACTCCTTTCCTGTTCTACCAATTGGATTGAAAAATACCGTACAGCAGGGATGACAGGGCTTGTGACCTCTGTTGCTAAATTGATCAGAAAGAGAAACGTTCCATGATGCCAAGTTCCTGCATAGCCGTGTATACCACACAGCCATGTCAACCTGGTAGCATTGTTACAAAAACGGAGCGAGTTAGAAGTAACACCTGGGTCCAGTTTTTTTAATCTATCTGGATTTCATTTAACGGATAGGATTAAATGCATAGAAATAGAATGAATAGAACAAGAGTCCCCATTCAAGTCAATGATTTGCCTGTTCTATAATTCTATTTCTGTGCATTTAATCCTATCCAGATAGATAACTTTTGAAAAAGTGACCCTGAGCTCCAAGCCTAAGGTCACAGCCCGTTATTGAATTGGTGTGTTATTAAGACCAAGATGGAGTAACAATATGCTCTTCTGCAAGGTGGACATTTTAATTTATTCATGTTGCTAGATTGTAAATGACTGTTTTATATCTTTACTGTTTTATATCATTATATCCTCTAAATATGAATATATTGTTTTTATATCCTTAAAGATTGAAAGTAGTGTTAGGTTCAAGCTTTTTGTGTATGAGAAGAGTGTAATTATATAGTGGACTGTAGGAATGTGTACTTCCAATAACTCAAGGCCTTCTGACTAGGACTGTGCCAGTTATTGTCATGCAAAAGTTGGTCTCACGGTAATTTACCATTAATAAACACATTTAGCATCTCCAGGCACACATCTACAGTCCAATAAATAAATTAAATATACACCATCACAATAAATCCATTATTTATTTTTGGCAGATCTAAAGAAATATTATGATATGAAGAACAGAATATGAGTTGGCCTACTGTTTGTTATCTGGCAACGCACCATGCCATAGGCTGTAGGCTTGCTCATTTAGCAGACAATATATGATTATAAGTCCTGTGTCCTTATTTGATATTATACTGTATGCTTTTATATTGATAAGAATATAATTTAACTTAAAATAGAAAGGATATTTTTAGCTTTCTGGAGCGAAATGGATATGTTGAGTATAATAGTGATCATTTGAAACAGGTCTTACATGCTAGATTTGGAGTTATTTGGCAAATTTAGTTGTGAATGATACAAACCTTAGAATGTCTTTGAAATCAAAACATATACAGGCTGTATGATGTGACTATAGGCTGCATGATGTGACTATAGGCTGCATGATGTGACTATAGGCTGCATGATGTGACTATAGGCTGCATGATGTGACTATAGGTTGTATGATGTGACTATATGCTGCATGATGTGACTATAGGTTGTATGATGTGACTATAGGTTGCATGATGTGACTATAGGCTGCATGATGTGACTATAGGCTGTATGATGTGACTATAGGCTGTATGATGTGACTATAGGTTGTATGATGTGACTATAGGCTGCATGATGTGACTATAGGCTGTATGTTGTGACTATAGGCTGTATGTTGTGACTATAGGCTGTATGATGTGACTATAGGCTGTATGATGTGACTATAGACTGTATGATGTGACTATAGGCTCTATGGTTGTATGATGTGACTATAGGCTGCATGATATGACTATAGGCTGCATGATGTGACTATAGGCTGCATGATGTGACTATAGGTTGTATGATGTGACTATAGGTTGTATGGAGTGACTATAGGCTGTATGATGTGACTATAGGCTGTATGATGTGACTATAGGCTGTATGATGTGACTATAGGCTGTATGATGTGACTATAGGTTGTATGATGTGACTATATGCTGCATGATGTGACTATATGCTGTAAGATGTGACTATAGGCTGCATGATGTGACTATAGGCTGCATGATGTGACTATAGGCTGTATGATGTGACTATAGGTTGTATGATGTGACTATAGGCTGCATGATGTGACTATAGGCTGTATGATGTGACTATAGGCTGTATGATGTGACTATAGGCTGTATGATGTGACTATAGGCTGCATGATGTGACTATAGGCTGCATGATGTGACTATAGGTTGTATGATGTGACTATAGGTTGTATGATGTGACTATAGGTTGTATGATGTGACTATAGGCTGTATGTTGTGACTATAGGCTGTATGTTGTGACTATAGGCTGTATGATGTGACTATAGGCTGTATGATGTGACTATAGGCTGTATGATGTGACTATAGGCTGTATGATGTGACTATAGGCTGTATGTTGTGACTATAGGCTGCATGATGTGACTATAGGCTGTATGATGTGACTATAGGCTGCATGATGTGACTATAGGCTGCATGATGTGACTATAGGCTGTATGATGTGACTATAGGCTGTACGATGTGACTATAGGCTATTGGTTATTTGAGAAAGTCACAATAAAAGCTTGCGCTCTGTTCCTTGCCTCAGGCTGCACACGCTGTTATCTCATCAAGTGATCATATTTTCACTATTCAGACTATTCTCAATTTAATCTGGTCTTTACTAATATGTCAAATTAGTTTAGATTTAGAATGGTCCATTATCAAATGGGTAGGAACAGGGGCAGGGGAAAAAATACAGCACCAGTCAAACGTTTGGACACATAATGAAGGATTTTTTTTTTTACTATTTTCTACACTGTAAAACAATAGTGAAGACATCAAAACTATGAATTAACACATATGGAATCATGTAGTAACCGAAAAAGTGTTAAACAAATCAAAGTAGCCACCATTTGCGTTGATGACAGCATTGCACACTCTTGGCATGCTCTCAACCAGCTTCATGAGGTAGTCACCTGAAATGCATTTCAATTAACAGGTGTGCCTTGTTGAAAGTCGATCACTTGTGTTGTGACAAGGTAGGGGTGGTATACAGAAGATAGCCCTATTTGGTAAAAGACCAAGTCCATATTATGGCAAGAACAGCTCAAATAAGCAAAGGGAAACGACAGTCCATCATTACTGTAAGACATGAAGGTCAGTCAATCTGTAAAATTTCAAGAACTTCGAAAGTGGAGTCGCAAAAACCATCAAAAGCAATGATGAAACTGACTCTCATGAGGACCGCCACAGGAAAGGAAGACCCAAAGTTACTTCTGCTGCAGAGTTCATTAGAGTTAAGTTCATTAGAATTAACTGCACCTCAGAAATTGAAGCCCAAATAAATGCTTCACAGAGTTCAAGTAACAGACACATCTCAACATCAACGGTTCAGAGGAGATGAATCAGGCCTTCATGGTCGAATTTCTGCAAAGAAAACCCTGTCACGTTCGTCGTAGTAATGAGACCAAGGCGCAGCGTGATATGCATACGTTCTTCCTTTAATGAAGAAATAACACTTAACAAACTAACAAAGTAACAAAACGAACGTGAAGCTATATAAACCGAGTGGTGACAGGCAACTACACATAGACAAGAACCCACAAATACCCAAGGGAAAATGGCAATCTAAATATAATCCCCAATCAGAGACAACGATAAACAGCTGCCTCTGATTGGGAACCAATTCAGGCCACCATAGACCTACATATGCCTAGACTTACAAACACACCTAGACATACAAAACCCTAGACAATACAAAAACACGCATACCCACCCTCGTCACACCGTGACCTGACCAAAATAATACAAAAAACATAGAATACTAAGGTCATGGCGTGACAGTACCCCCCCCCCCCCAAAGGTGCGGACTCCCGACCGAAAACCTGAACTTATAGGGGAGGGTCCGGGTGGGCATCTACCCTCGGTGGCGGCTCTGGTTCTGGACGCCGCCCCCCATCTTTACACTGGTCCCTCCGCCTTTGTAGAGCTGAACCGTGGCTCATCGCCGGAGGCTCTGGACTGTGGATCATCGCTAGAGGCTCCGGACTGGGGATCGTCTCTGGAGGCTCCGGACTGGGGATCGTCTCTGGAGGCTCCGGACTGGGGATCGTCTCTGGAGGCTCCGGACTGGGGATCGTCGCTGGAGGCTCCGGACTGGGGATCGTCGCTGGAGGCTCCGGACTGGGGATCGTCGCTGGAGGCTCCGGACTGGGGATCGTCGCTGGAGGCTCCGGACTGGGGATCGTCGCTGGAGGCTCCGGACTGGAGATCGTCTCTGGAGATTCCGGACTGTGGCCCGTCGTTGGAGGTTCCGGACTGTGGCCCGTCGTTGGAGGTTCCGGACTGTGAAACGTTGCCGGAAGCTCTGGACTGGGTACTGTCGCCGGAAGCTCTGGACTGGGTACTGTCGCCGGAAGCTCTGGACTGGGTACTGTCGCCGGAAGCTCTGGACTGGGTACTGTCGCCGGATGCTCTGGACTGGGTACTGTCGCCGGAAGCTCTGGACTATGGAAGCGCACTGGACACCTGATGCGTGGTGCCGGAACTGGTGGTACCGGGCTGAGGACACGCACCTCAAGGCGAGTGCGAGGAGCAGGAACAGGACGTACTGGACTCTGGAGGTGAACTGGAGTCGTGGTGCCGGGACTGGTGGTACCGGGCTGAGGACACACACCTCAGGGCGAGTGCGGGGAGGAGGAACAGGACGTACTGGACTCTGGAGGTGCACTGGAGGCCTGGTGCGTGGCGCCGGTATTGGTGGTACCGGGCTGAGAACACGCACCTCAGGGCGAGTGCGGGGAGCAGGAACGAGACACCGTGCGCATCTCTGCATAACACAGTGCCTGATCAGTTACACGCTCCTCACGGTAAGCACGAGGAGTTGGCTCAGGTCTCCAACCTGACTCAGCCGATCTCCTCGTGTGCCCCTCCCAAAAAAGATTATTGGGGCTGCCTCTCGGGCTTCCGTGCTAGCTGTGTCCCCTCATATCATCACCGTTCCTCCTGCGCTGTTTCTAGCTGCCTCCATGGCAGAGTCCTGTCCCCTCGGTACTTCTCTTCGTAGTATCGCCGTTCCGCCTTCGCTGCCTCTATCTCCTCCTTAGAAAGGCGATACTCCCCCGGCTGCGTCCAGGGTCCTGCTCCATCCAGTATTTCTTCCCAGGTCCAATTCTCCACAAAGCGCTGTTCCTCCTTTTCACACTGCTTGGTCCTTTTATGGTGGGTTCTTCTGTCACATTCGTCGTAGTGATGAGACCAAGGCGCAGCGTGATATGCATACATTCTTCATTTAATTTAGAAATAACACTAAACAAACTAACAAAGTAACAAAACGAACGTGAAGCTATATAAACCGAGTGGTGACAGGCAACTACACATAGACAAGAACCCACAAATACCCAAGGGAAAATGGCAATCTAAATATGATCCCCAATCAGAGACAACGATATACAGCTGCCTCTGATTGGGAACCAATTCAGGCCACCATAGACCTACATATGCCTAGACTTACAAACACACCTAGACATACAAAACCCTAGACAATACAAAAACACGCATACCCACCCTCGTCACGCCCTGACCTGACCAAAATAATACAAAAAACATAGAATACTAAGGTCATGGCGTGACAAGCCCCTACTAAAGGACATCAATAATAAGAAGAGACTTGCTTGGGCCAAGAAACACAAGCAATGGACATTAGACAGGAGGAAATCAGTCCTTTTGTAACGTTTGTCGTCAGAATGAGACCAAGGTGCAGCGTGGTAAGTGTACATTCTTCTTTAATTTAAATGTACACCAAAAAACAATAAACAATACAACGACCGAACAGCTTCGTCGTGCAAACTACATGCACTCAAAACAAAGACAAGATCCCACCGCCCGCCCGACTAGCATCACCACCCTGAACGATTCCGACCTAGAATATGTGGACAATTATAAATACCTAGGTGTCTGGCTAGACTGTAAACTCTCCTTCCAGACTCATATTAAACATCTCCAATCCAAAATCAAATCTAGAATCGGCTTTCTATTTCGCAACAAAGCCTCCTTCACTCACGCTGCCAAACTTACCCTAGTAAAACTGACTATCTTACCGATCCTCGACTTTGGCGATGTCATCTACAAAATAGCCCCAAACACTCTACCCAGCAAACTGGATGCAGTCTATCACAGTGCCATCCGTTTTGTTACCAAATCACCTTACACCACCCACCACTGCGACCTATATGCTCTAGTCGGCTGGCCCTCGCTACATATTCGTCGCCAGACCCACTGGCTCCAGGTCATCTATAAGTCTATGCTAAGTAAAGCTCTGCCTTATCTCAGTTCACTGGTCACGATAACAACACCCACCCGTAGCACACGTTCCAGCAGGTATATCTCACTGATCATCCCCAAAGCCAACACCTCATTTGGCCGCCTTTCCTTCCAGTTCTCTGCTGCCAGTGACTGGAACGAATTGCAAAAATCGCTGAAGTTGGAGACTTTTATTTCCCTCACCAACTTTTAACATCAACTATCTGAGCAGCTAACCGATCGCTGCAGCTGTACATAGTCCATCTGTAAATAGCCCACCCAATCTACCTACCTCATCCCCATACTGTTTTTATTTTATTTACTTTTCTGCTCTTTTGCACACCAGTATTTCTACTTGCACATCATCATCTGCTCATTTATCACTCCAGTGTTAATCTGCTAAATTGTAATTATTCGCTCCTATGGCCTATTTATTGCCTACCTCCTCATGCCTTTTGCACACACTGTATATAGACTTTCTTTTTTCTACTGTGTCATTGACTTGTTTATTGTGTTATTGACTTGTTTATTGTTTACTCCATGTGTAACTCTGTGTTGTTGTCTGTGTCACACTGCTTTGCTTTATCTTGGCCAGGTCGCAGTTGCAACTAGCCTACCTGGTTAAATAAAGGTGAAATAAAAAATAAAATAAAAAATAGAGGGACAACAGAGCCCTGAGTACCAGACCATTAGAACCTGATGATCGTTAGCAAGTTGGGTACTACCAAAGCATGTCCAGAGTCCAGAGTGCATAACAGGAGATTACCTTAACTCAACGTCACATGGAAATTTACAGTGGTCATGACTCAAGACTGCCGGTGTGGCGGTAATACTGCAACAGCCCTCACTGCAACAGCCCTACTCCTGACAATAAGAAGTCCTGTGATATGTACGGAGGAGCACGGAGATATCCTGGGTGATGGAAAAGTCCTGAAGTACATCTTTGTGGACGGGAGGGGGCGAGAGCTAAGGGTATGAGTGGACACGGCACTGGATATGGATGGATATATTCAGCTGGACATTTCGCTGAGGAAACATTTGAAACTTCACTCGGAGTTTGGGCTCTTTTGTATGATAAACATGTTTTTTGTAAATTGAGATATTGGTCTTCTTATCAATGTAATACAAGGGCTTATTAAATGCAGATACTGTTTTACTGAGTGCTGCTTGGTTTGACGTGATGAGCACACTAGCCACTTTGCAGTTGTCTGTGGGCGGTGCCTCTACATTTGAGAGATGATCTAAAAAGAAAAGTCCTCCCTGATTTTGGACCACCTGGCTCCCAGCACATGGAGAACTGCATTAGAGCCCGAGAGGGAGGCTTCTTCTGTTAAAGAATCCCATTAAACGACAGGAGAAGGTGACTTTCCCTTTCAGCCTGGTGGCACATGCAGACACACGAAGAGCCTCCCCTGTCAGGTCAGGAGAGACGGGGGGGGGGGATGGCACCGCACCGCCATCTCTCCTCCCTCCCTCGGTCAATCACCTCGATTCCTTCTCCTCCACATTCCTTTCTTCTGCCCAGCGGTGATCACCCCCCTCCACTTCTCTCTACGGAGCTGCTGCCCTCATTTAACTTCATTACCGCCGGCTGACAGCCAGCAAGGGAACAAACAACGCCCCGGCCTCGGACCATCTCCTGCATATACCTCCTCCCCTCCATCCATCCTTACCTTCAGCCCTCCCTCCCTTTCCCTGCTCACCCTCCTACCGCCAGAGCTCAATCGTATTGATAACAGTCTGACAGACCACAGCGGGCCAAGGCCTGGCATCAATCCCCCCACGCACCCCCAAACGCCCAGTTCCCTTCTCATCAAGGTCACCTCTCCACCACTGACAGACAGCTTCTCCCTCCCACTGGCACAGGAGAGACACAAAACGTTGGGATGTGACAGGGTTTCTTCAAACTGTTGCTTGTCCATTTCTTTTCAGACGTTTGTTCGTCTGACCAAGAGGGTGGTTCTGGATGTACGGGTCAAAGGATAGGGAGCAGGCATGTATGCTTCCCAGCCCCTAAACACCCAACATAGAACATCAGATGTCACAACCAAAATGTCACAATCCATTCTAGCATAATAATGGCTTGATTACAATTGCTGTCCTCCACAGGGATATCCAATCATCATGACCAAAATTGACGTAGTCTTTAGAATGTTGTGATTTGATTTGGAGTTTGATTGATTTGGGAACATTCAGTTAGGTTTTGTTGTGCATACACAGAGATCATGTGTAAAGTGAGGGTTTGATATTACCCCTGCCCCCTAGAACTTTGACGTGTCCGTAGTTGTTAATGTTGTTTTCTTATTTTCGTCTCGCAGCTCTCTTGTAGAGTATCAGCACTATCGACATAGTTAGCAGCAAACCACACCGTCTGGCGCCTTAGCTGTAAATGGAATGCCAACGCAGCACTTTGCAAATGTGCAAATGTCGTCTACACCACATCTGTGCACAGCACTGAGCAATGAGCAACTCCACACAACGGCCTCTCTGAAGTAACTCTGGCTGCCAGGAGAATACAGTCAATTAGTGACAAATCAGCACACATACTGTAACAGTAGCACAAACACTTGTATTAGAAAACTGAAATTGAGCTAAATCACAAATGCAAGGTAATGATTATAATTGGCATTGCTAAAATGTATATGCTTTCTACTAATAGCGGTTGATTGACTGCATATGACCAGTGCTAATGGGCTGAAATTAAACTGGAATGGGTGACAGTGACTGAGGTGAAAATTAAATATTTTTTGGGATGACCTCAATATCTTGTTGAGGGATTCTCCCCTCACCCTCATTTTTTGATCTCCCAGTTGTCATTACTCTTTTTTCTTTCTCTCATAACCCCCCCCCCCCCCCCCCCCCCCGTCTCCCTCCCTCTGACTCGTCAGCATGTGATAGTTACAGTTTTCATAACAGCACCTTTGTTGAGACATGGTGTAGAGTAGGGATGTCAAACATACGCAAAGGGGTCCAATCACTCCCAGGGGTGATTTGAGTAAAATAAATTATAAAAATAGTTTTTTGGGGGGGGGAAACGAACTCAGTATAGTTTAAAAATGACTAAAACCAAATTGAAACTGTTTAAAAATTATAATGGACCTACATTCATACTGTTTCTTGACTGTCTCAAACTCGTTAATAATCACTGAAATGAAAGCTATAAATACCAAAAACAACGTATAGAGGACTATTTTTTGCTAATTTTAACAGCAAGGAAATATAACACATTTTCAGTGCGGCGCTCCGGATCTCGTTGAGGCCAGAATGCAGCCCCCGGAATAAAATGAGTTTGACACCTCTGGTGTAGAGTCATTGGCCCATAATATACATTACCATATTGATGTAAATACCTGTACCTAAGGCAAACTCACCTTTTGTAAAGATACCACTTACCAACCAAATTCACCCCAAACTCTCTTCGAAGCTTCATCAGTCACTTGATTATGATGTCCTATCTTGTTTTCCCTGAGGTGGATAAAGCATTTTAGGATAAACAAACCAAACCGTAGAATTGCCAGAGGACTATGTGGACTCCCTTCGAACTATGCTCATGCCAGAGCGAATGATGTGCTGGCTTTAGGCCTAAGCAGCATTTCATATTACATTATACAGATGTAAGATATTAATTTGATCACCCTGTTGCTGGAGAACCTTCCTGCAATGCAGGACATTTTTAAGTTGTAGTGTATTTGTTTCAAAAGGCTTTTGAAGTTTGTAAATTACACCTAAAAATGTCAGACTTGATTTTCCCTACAAAAATGTCCTTTAATTATAACCCACATAATAATGCACATTTCCTGTTGTTGCAGGATTGTTTTCCTGCTGTAGCGAACTGGCTCAAATTAAGATCCTACATCAACAGTATCACACAAGTTCCTGCGTTCCTAAATGACACCCTCAAAGGTGGGCTCCCAAGCATGTAATATTTATATTATCTTTATACACACAGCCTGGTTCAAAGTAGAGTAACAGAAAACCTGAAAATACCTAGTGCACACGACATGGGATGTCAATGACGTCATTTCATATTTTTGTTCATATATTAGCTCATGTGATTTTAAATATATGAGACACAGGCCTATGTCGTAGACTAGGTTATTGTTTGCCCCTGTGACTAAGTAGGCCTCATATGATACTGTAGCTCAACTTTGGTGTTTGCACACAGTATGAGCCCATGCTGACAAAGAGAAGACCCTGGACCAGCCTGTACTACACTTTTCAGATAGTGTAGTACAATGCCTTGCAAAAGTATTCATTCCACTTGGCGTTTTTCCTATTTTGTTGCATTACAATCTGTAATGTAAATGTTTTTTTATTTGGATGTCATGTAATAGACGTACACAAAATAGTCCAAATTGGTGAAGTGAAATGAAAAAAATAACTTGTTTCAAAAGATTACATTTTTGGGGGGGAAAAGTGGTGCGTGCATATGTATTCACCCCCTTTGCTATGAAGCCCCTAAATAACATCTGGTGCCACCAATTACCATCAGACGTCACATAATTAGTTAAATAAAGTCCACCTGTGTGCAATCTAAGTGACACATGATCTGTCACATGATCTTAGTATATACACTGCTCAAAAAAATAAAGGGAACACTTAAACAACACAATGTAACTCCAAGTCAATCACACTTCTGTGAAATCAAACTGTCCACTTAGGATGCAACACTGATTGACAATACATTTCACATGCTGTTGTGCAAATGGAATAGACAGCAGGTGGAAATTATAGGCAATTAGCAAGACACCCCCAATAAAGGAGTGGTTCTGCAGGTGGTGACCACAGACCACTTCTCAGTTCCTATGCTTCCTGGCTGATGTTTTGGTCACTTTGGAATGCTGGCGGTGCCTTCACTCTAGTGGTAGCATGAGACGGAGTCTACAACCCACACAAGTGGCTCAGGTAGCGCAGCTCATCCAGGATGGCACATCAATGCGAGCTGTGGCAAGAAGGTTTGCTGTGTCTGTCAGCGTAGTGTCCAGAGCATGGAGGCGCTGCCAGTACATCAGGAGACGTGGAGGAGGCCGTAGGAGGGCAACAACCCAGCAGCAGGACCGCTACCTCCGCCTTTGAGCAGGAGGAGCACTGCCAGAGCCCTGCAAAATGACCTCCAGCAGGCCACAATCATCATGCTGTGGGGATTTTTTTCATCAGCAGGGACTGGGAAACTGGTCAGAATTGAAGGAATGATGGATGGTGTTAAATACAGGGAAATTCTTGAGGGAAACCTGTTTCAGTCTTCCAGAGATTTGACACGGGGACGGAGGTTCACCTTCCAGCAGGACAATGACCTTGAGCATACTGCTAAAGCAAAACTCAAGTGGTTTAAGGGGAAATATTTAAATGTCTTGGAATGGCCTAGTCAAAGCCCAGACCTCAATCCAATTGAGAATCTGTGGTATGACTTAAAGATTGCTGTACACCAGTGGAACCCATCCAACTTGAAGGAGCTGGAGCAGTTTTGCCTTGAAAAATGGGCAAAACTCCCAGTGGCTAGATGTGCCAAGCTTATAGAGACATACCCCAAGAGACTTGCAGCTGTAATTGCTGCAAAAGGTGGCTCTACAAAGTATTGACTTTGGGGGGGTGAATAGTTATGCACGCTCAAGTTTTCAGTTTTTTTGTCTTATTTCTTGTTTGTTTCACAATAATATTATTTTGCATCTTCAAAGTAGTAGGCATGTTGTGTAAATCAAATGTTACCCCAAAAATCAATTTTAATTCCAGGTTGTAAGGCAACAAAATAGGAAAAATGCCAAGGGGGGTGAATACTTTCGCATGCCACTGTAGGATATATTTCCTATGCCAATGTGATGGATAATCTAAGCACTGTTGCTAATCAATTGATGCTTGCTTATTGCCCTGCTTGCCATGTATTTTGACTGTGTGGTGCAGAAAAATAAAAGGAAATATTATTTTTTGCTATCACTTTTTCACTCTTTTTCATCCTTTTTCATCCTTTAAGTGTGTGAGGGTGTGTGACGGGGGGGGGGTGGCTAAGTAGAACACAATTATTGTAGAGGGTTTTGAGTTGATATTTAAATAGGACATTTCACTTGTCTGAGCATTATGGAAATTAAATCAAATGAAATTAAATGGTTGACAGATTTTCAAATGCCAAATGCCTAAGCATATAACCTTAGCAAAGTCCCCGGTTTACCCCTGTCAGAATATACAGATCCTGGATCTTACCCAGATCTGCTTTTTGTCATTTAAGAGAGATTGTTATCCGCATTGTCTATCTCTGTGCTTGTATAAGCATACACATTTTAATTGGAATGACTTGCCTGAAAATACTAAGCCTAGTCATTATTTACAAACATTTACAATTGCCATGAAGAGAGTTGTCATATCCCTGCATCGGTCTATCCAAGCACACAAATTAAACTAAATCTAAATTACTGTACCGAACAGATGTTGATTTGAATTCTAAATGAAGATGCATGCATGGCTGGTCAAACTGAATGCTGTTTAGACTAAATAATAATTTCATTTCAAATATGCAACTGTTTTACTTTTGCTGTCTATTTCTTCTAAACAGCAGTGAACTTCTGAATTAGCACCAGAGTGTTTATAGGACTATATATTGCTGCACTTGATGCGGGTCCATTTCCCGCTACCATCTAAAGTAAGACACAGCTAGGGTTCGAACTGGACTGGAGGTCAAACGGACTCCATCCCAGAGAGGCTCAGTCGGGCTGAGCAAAGAGCTGCCCTGTGGTTTTCATTAGAGACGGCTCTACCTACTCAACCCATCCTATGAGGGGTATAACTCGACCGGTGGTGTGGAGAGAAAAAACACGGCTCCCTGAAAAACCACCATCATCCAGCAGCAACAATGAATATCATCAGAGAGAAGAGAAGGAGAAAAACAGAGAGAGGAAAAAAAAGAGAGAGAGACTGAATACACTTCCCATGTGAGGGACCTGAAGCTAGAGCCTCAATTGAACTGGAAATGGGCAAAAAAAACATACAAATATTTGTGGGTTTTAAGCTACAGGAAGATTACTCAGTGCTTTATCATGCTGGGCTCTTTCACAGTGGTAGTAAAAGACGCCAGGCTATCATCACAATACCCAGTGCTTTGTCAATACTTAAGTTTATGGGGTTGACATGCTGGTTTTGGCACACCAAGGGCATACTGTACATTGCTAAAACTAAAAATGTTTGTTTTGTTATAACATGATGTCAGAGCCCAAATAGATATCAAGGTTTTCTCCACAACAGTTTGGTGACCCCGATGTGATAGCAAAATCATCATTAGCCCTATAAGGGTCGTCATTATAAATGAGATAAGTGGGACCTCTAGTCCTTATCAGGACAATCAAAGCTAATATGAATCCACAATCTAGAGCTGGACCAATATGTTGATAGCATATGGAGTCTTGTTGTTTGTCTTCTACATTAGTTAATTCATAGACAAAATAGCTTTGAGTGAGGGTACAAAATTGTGTGAAGTGGCTTCTGAAACAGCGCCGGGGGCCATATTGAAATCACCTACCTCTCAATCTGTTTTTATCGGTCAGAGTTTGCACTGCGGGGGGGATCGATGTCTGATGGGGGCTGCAGGTAGATAGATTAAACCATAGACTGACTTGCATCTAATTGAAGGCTCTGTGATGGCAAATGCACTGCAAATCAATGTTACCTCATATCTAGGGAAATCATGTCCTTCCATATCGCTCTACTATACCTGAGGTTTATTACACAGAACCATACTCCCCCAGAAGCCTCCAGTCCTCACCACCCCCTGATTCTCCTCTCTACATATTCATCAGATTTACACTGTGTTGTCAGGGTCCCTAGGGGTTCTGCTTGTGTGCTCATGTTGGGGCTGCAGTGACTTTCATATTATAGCACAGGAGCTTCAGTCTTTAAGGCCTGCAGTGTCTGCTGGTTTTCAGTTTATATTTTGGACTGATTTTAAGGATTTTATGGATTTTGGATAGTCTCTGGCGTTGGCTAGACTATTGATTGCATCAATTTATGAATAAGTACTCTTGGAAATACTGTTCTCCATATGACCATCTGTTACAATTTTTTTTGTTTTTTTGTTACAAGTACCACTACTATCAGTAAGCTATAGTTTCCAAAGCGAATCCATGATGTATGGTTTTTGTTTACTCGTGTGACAAATAACCTATATAGATAGTCCTCTTACAAAGCTACCCCACTTGGTTGTGCTCTATGATAAAGTATTCCATTCTTGAACGCTACCCAGCTTCTAAATGGCCAGCCTGGTCGAGTGCATCATGGCCGCGTCAGGGAACAAACAAATAAGATGAAGTGCTCTCTCAAAGTCAGGGGAAAGGACACCACACTGGCTCCCAACAAACAATGATAGATGAGCAATACATGATGGTGTGGAGGGAGCGGGGGGAGTATTCAATTAGTACAAGGAGAAATGGCACTTTACCGCAGGGAGAGAGAACCTGGCAGCCACTAAGAGATGCCAAATTGAAAAGGCATTCATCTCAGGTCCCTGACATGCTCATACCCTTGTCCAGATTGGTCAAACATTTATAGTTTTCCATAATTGTTCACATTCTGACATCCCATATTTCACCCCTTGTAAATGAATGAGAAAAAATACATTGGGTTGTTTGTGGAATGCTAAAGAAGTGGGTCAGGTGCATAACATTTTTTTTTGCATTATTTCTCACGTCAAAAACGTTCATGCAATTATTTCTTCACCACCTAACAACTTGCTGACTTCTGGCCAGGATTTGTGGCAGGTCTGAGGTCTGTTCCATTGTGAAGAGTTACACCTCCAGAAGCACTTGGAGCACGACTCATGCATATTTATACACTGATTACGAGCTCTGATTTATCAGCGACAAAAGAGAATGATGGGCCTTTAGGAGCTGAGTCACACTAGAAGTATGGCTCCCTTGAAATGTGGTGCAGACCTGAAATATACTGTATAATAGGCCATCCATTTGGATATGTAAGGACTATATTATGCATTACATACTGTGCCTGATCATTTGAATGCACTTGTGTATTTTTAATGTACAACGTCTGTAGTTCCTACTTATCCATACCTATCCATGTTTGCACTGTAGTGTTGTTGTTTTTGTTGTTGTTGATAAGACATACATTTTATCAGACCAATCAAGAGTATAGTAGCTTAGACCACCACTGAAGTAGTAAAAATATGTTGGTCCTGCAAGACTGCAGTGAATCCACAAACTGTCTGCTAAGATGTTTCATTAAAAAGCACTCTTGCTAGTTCAGCAGACAGTGTCCACACCCGGCCACCATTTTGCGCTCCATTCTTGTCAGTCTTCCTGCCAAGTCTCTTGAGTGGCAGGTGAGATTAAGCACCTTTTGAACTCCATCTCGTTATTGGATGAGCGGTCTAAATTGAAACAGTGTTATTTCATACGGCCTTGCCGAGTCAGGGGAAAGTCAGAGCATGGGGCTGGCTCTGGACTGAATGAATAAAGAGCTTTTCAGAGGCAGGAAGCGTTGAGACTGATGTCTTAAAGTTCTCAAATGTGTTATACAACAATAATGAGAACTGTAAAGGAAGAGAGAGAAAAAAGTGATTTAAATGTGCTTTGACCAGAGCTGTGATTTTCATATAATCTCTGATTTTAAAAAAGTATGACCCAGAGATGTATTTTGCTTTGGAATTGGACAGAATAAGCAGGATCAACATATAGCTTTTTCTTCCCGTTTTGAATGGAAATGTGCAGACTCTAATTTTAAAACACTTTTTAGTTCATTCATAGATCCTGTTAAAGGAGAAAGTCCCAGTATGGTCACTAACTGGTTTAGTCCCATGTGTCTACCTGTCAGTAGTGGTGCGTGGGTAAAATCACTGGGGAAGCCATTTTACAACCTATGTGTCGTGATAATTGTGTTGTTTGCTCTATAATTTGTTAGTTCATATGCCTTGACACCTTGATATACACTACCGTTCAAAAGTTTGGGTTCACTTAGAAAGGTCCTTGTTTTTTAAAGAAAAGCAAATTTTTTTGTCCATTAAAATAACATCAAATTGATCAGAAATACAGTATAGACATTGTTAATGTTGTACGTGACTATTGTAGCTGGAACCGCTGCCCAGAAGGCCAGCATCCCGGAGTCTCCTCTTCACTGTTGACATTGAGACTGGTGTTTTGCGGGTACTATTTAATGAAGTTGCCAGTTGAGGACTTGTGAGGTGTCTGTTTCTCAAACTAGACCCTCTAATGCACTTGTCCTCTTGCTCAATTGTGCACTGGGGCCTCACACTCCTCTTTCTATTCTGGTTGGAGCCAGTCTGCGCTGTTCTGTGAATGGAGTAGTACACAGCGTTGTACGAGATCTTCAGTTTCTTGGCAATTTCTGACATGGAATAGCCTTCATTTCTCAGAAAAAGAATAGACTGACAAGTTTCAGAAGAAAGTTTTGTTTCTGGACATTTTGAGCCTGTAATCGAACCCACCAATGCTGATGCTCCAGATACTCAACTAGTCTAAGAAGGCCAGTTTTATTGCTTCTTTAATCAGAACAACAGTTTTCAGCTGTGCTAACATAATTGCAAAAGGGTTTTCTAATGATCAATTAGACTTTTAAAATGATAAACTTGGATTAGCTAACACAACGTGCCATTGGACCACAGGAGTGATGGTTGCTGATAATGGGCCTCTGTACGCCTACTTAGATATTCTATTTAAAAAATCAGCCGTTTCCAGCTACAATAGTCATTTACAACATTAACAATGTGTACACTGTATTTCTGATCAATTTGATGTTATTTCAATGGACAAAAAAATTGCTTTTCTTTCAAAAACAAGGACATTTCTAAGTGACCCCAAACCTTTGAACTGTAGTGTATAGGCCTAAGGCCGAGACAATAAGAAGATACAGTGGCTGAATAAATTCAACCGCACCTTTGTTTCATTACAAAACCGTAGATAAACATCTGTCCGGTGAAGTCCACAAAACATATTGCATGTAACAAACAGTTACATGACCTACAAACATGGTCAAGCGAGGTAATGTTTCTGCCATTTTTCGCACTACTAAACAACTATTGATTTAGAACCACTGAGAGTTACCTCAAGTTGCAAAGAAAACAGGAGCTGCCTCCACTATTCCAGCCCCATTTCAACTTCAACATTTCAACATCATCTAATCAACTATGCTTAGTCTAATACAGTGACAACTAAAAGATACCAAAAATGATCTAATCAACGTAAGTCCAATCAACGTAAGCTAAATATGATGGGGCTGTCCATGGTTCTGATTTCTGTGTGTGTGTGCGTGCATCTGTGCAAGTAGAAAAAAACATGTTGACTCACTGTACTTGTAGAGAAACGCCAATGCCATCGTCCTCATTCATGTTGTCGAAACAGTCTATGACTCTGCCGTACAGTACACACTTTGGGTTTTTGTTGTCCTAGTCTAAAATATTTGCTCGCTAGCCTAAGTTCCTTTCATGGGCAACGATGCGCAAGGCCAGCTAGTTAACATTAGCATACTACATCTAGCTACATGTTGAACTTCTGTCCTCTCAGGCCAGGGGCACAATGTCTGTATTTATGGTTGGATCAGAAACGCCGTTATAATCATTGGCCAGTACAGAGAATTTAGTAAAACCGTAAGTCCAAATCCCTATCTCCATCCATTGCTAATTTAGGAAAGGGACGATTTTAGATAGCTGGCTAGCCACTGAAGGGCAACAACACAACGAAATGCACCAATTCAAGTTTTTATTGACGTTTGGGATGTGATTGGTCTGAAGCCAAATCCAAACTGGCGTCCCCTGACAATTTTTTGGGGTGTGCCGTAACTATTCACAGCTCAGCTCATTCAGTTTAGCTCAACGCTGATTGGCTATTTTTATTTAATTATCAAGGGAGGCCAAATGCTCGCTGCCTTCTCTTGCATTCAATGCTACAGGTGGCAACAATGTCATACTCTTTCTGACCAGACAGCATCAGGTAGATACGCTACACATACTGAGACAGAGAGGTGCTGTTTCGTTCACTTGGAAACTTTCCCCAGTGAGATACATTCAGCCTCTTGCGAATTGAAGGAAATTTATAAAACACAGAGAGACGAAAGATAAATTATTTTGTGTTTTTTTTGTGTGTTTTTTTTCTTCATTTTGTGGCATGGCATCCATGAATACACGCCACTGCTACCGGTTCACTTGATATCAAAACGATTATGAAATTTTGATTAGTCTGCTCCTTTTATTGAGCTACAAGGCCAAATTTCTACCCAGTTTGATGAAATAATGTTCTTTAATCATCACAATAACTAATTACAACTTTACTGTCCATACTGTAGATGTAATGTATCTGTTGTTCAAATGTCCATTTACCCCATTTACAATATCATTGAGCAACTTTTTTTTCTCATTCTTTAATTTACAGTTGAGCTTAGGAGAGTAGAAATCGCACAAGCACGGTATTGACACATGTGTCTGTCAGAGTGTGTTAGACTGATTCTCAGGGAACGCAGATGTTATTAGAAATAGATGTCACGGCATTCCTGGATAAATTGGTTAAGGCTGCAACAATCTGCTGACTTCCATCCATCACTGGCCTATGGAGATGGGCTACGGATGGCTGGGCTGTATGTGGCAGTGTGCTTGGGCTCATTCCTCCATACGTATGGATAGATAGATAGATGCACAGAGGGATGTAAGCCTGGTGTGAGGTGACGGGGGCTGATAGTGAGGGAGCCTTGGTGAGAAATTATACTAATACTTATGAATTCAAACTAGCTGCTCTCAGTAGGTTTCAAAGCATTTCATATTGTATGGCTGTCACTAACCAGAGTAAGAGTTATAATGATTACCTTCCTTATTTCTGCTCCCTCTAAGTCAAACCTCATTTGATGATGTGGTAAAAGGCTCAGAAAAGCGTTAAATTACTATATACTGTTGAGTAAGTACAGTTGAAGTCGGAAGTTTACATACACCTTAGCCAAATACATTTAAACTCAGTTTTTCACAATTCCTGACATTTAATCCCCCCCAAAAATCCCTGTTTTAGGTCAGTTAGGATCACCACTTTATTTTAAGAATGTGAAATGTCAGAATAATAGTAGAGAGAATTATTTATTTCAGCTTTTATTTCTTTCATCACATTCCCAGTGGGTCAGAAGTTTACATACACTCAATTAGTATTTGGTAGCAAATGTTTCGGGTAGCCTTCCACAAGCTTCCCCCAATAAGTTTGGTGAATTTTGGCCCATTCCTCCTGACAGAGCTGGTGTAACTGAGTCAGGTTTGTAGACCTCCTTGCTTGCACACACTCTTTTAGTTCTGCCCACAAATTTTCTATGGGATTGAAGTATGCTTGGGGTCATTGTCCATTTGGAAGACCCATTTGCGACCAAGCTTTAACTTCCTGACCGATGTCTTGAGATGTTGCTTCAATATATCCACATCATTTTCCTCCCTCATGAAGCCATCTATTTTGTTAAGTGCACCAGTCCCTCCTGCAGAAAAGCACCCCCACAACATGATGCTGCCACCCGCATGCTTCACGGTTTGGATGTTGTTCTCCGGCTTGCAAGCCTCCCCGCTTTTCCTCTAAACATAACGATGGTCATTATGGCCAAATAGTTCTATTTTTGTTTCATCAGACCAGAGGACATTTCTCCATAAAAGTACGATCTTTGTCCCTATGTGCAGTTGTAAACCGTAGTCTTTTTTTTAAATTGCGGTTTTGGAGCAGTGGCTTTTTCCTTGCTGAGCGGCCTTTCAGGTTATGTCAATATAGGACTCGTTTTACTGTGGATATAGATAATTTTGTACCTGTGCCCTCCAGCATCTTCACATGGTCCTTTGCTGTTGTTCTGGGATTGATTTACACTTTTCGCACCAGAGTCCGTTCATCTCTAGGAGTCCGAATGCATCTCCTTCCTGAGCGGTAAGGCAGCTGTTTGGTCCCATGGTGTTTATACTTGCGTACTATTGTTTGTACAGATGAACGTGGTACCTTCAGGCATTTGGAAATTGCTCCCAACGATGAACCAGACTTGTGGAGGTCTACAATTTTTTTTCCTGAGGTCTTGGCTGATTTCTTTTGATTTTCCTATGATGTCAAGCAAAGAGGCACTGAGTTTGAAGGTAGGCCTTGAAACACATCCACAGGTACACCTCCAATTGACTCAAATGATGTCAATTAGCCTATCAGAAGCTTCTAAAGCCATTATAATTTTCTGGAATTTTCCAAGCTGTTTAAAGGAACAGTCAACTTAGCGTATGTAAACTTCTGTCCCACTGCAATTGTGATACAGTGAATTATAAGTGAAATAATCTGTCTGTGAACAATTGTTGGAAAAATGACTTGTGTCATGCACAAAGTAGATGTCCTAACCGACTTGCCAAAACTATAGTTTGTTAACAAGAAATTTGTGGAGTGATTGAAAAACTAGTTTTAATGACTCCAACCTAAGTGTATGTAAACTTCCAACTTTAACTGTACATAGACACCTTTTTCATCGCAATAGAGCAGTAACAGGAATGTTGTTTCCTCAATTCCCAGCCTCCTCTCTGAGTCCATAAAGATCTGTTGCTCCCCGAAGTCCAATTGACCCTAGTGACAGAAGACAAATAACACGGTGGACTTCGCTTGTTTGGAACAAACTGCAGAGCAGCACAGCATACACTGAAAGGGATGATTGGTTCATCGATGGATGGTAAAGACAGCCTCATTCTAACCTAGCATTATTCTCCTGAGTCCTCCTCTGAAACATAAACACCATCTGATGAATCAGTGAACTTCCCACCTAGGAACGTCCTTGAAAAGGTATGTTTTTTCTACTTCAAAGAACATGCACTACTTAAATACCAATTTCCAGGTATAGTCTTTGAACTGACCTGTGTGTCCAAAAAGGCACAACACATGTTCTTTAGTTATAAAAACATGGGCAAGGGATAACATTATTCCACTGTTAGCCAGAATGATGCCTATCTTAGCAGGGTGACCATAGTGAATGAGTGCAGCAGCCTTTGGCCTGAGGGTGTTCCTGTCCAGGGATAATTAAAAAGCAAATGAGAGCAGTGGGTGTGATTCCAAAGCCATCTGGATGCTGAAGGAGACTTCCTCTCAACCCCTGTGTTTTTACAGGATGACATTTTGACAACGCAGCCCTGTTATCAAAATATGCCGCATCTCTTCAAATAGTCGGACCAGCATTTATTCTCGGTTTTGTGGTTGTATTTTGTATTTTTCATTTTCGCCGGCCAATTAACTTCTAGTTCCTCCCAAACCCGGATCCGGGAGCACCCCCACCAGTAAAAAAGCTGACTAGCATAGCCTAGCATAGCGTCACAAGTAAATACTAGCATCTAAATATCATTAAATCACAAGTCCAAGACACCAGA
Organism: Salvelinus namaycush; assembly: GCF_016432855.1. Classification (NCBI taxonomy): domain Eukaryota; kingdom Metazoa; phylum Chordata; class Actinopteri; order Salmoniformes; family Salmonidae; genus Salvelinus; species Salvelinus namaycush. The sequence continues at coordinate 50,485,727 of NC_052311.1, forward strand.
TGAAAGATACACTTCTTGTGAATCTAGCCACCATTTCTGATTTTTAAAATGTTTTACAGGGAAGACACAATATGTAAATCTATTAGCTAACCACGTTAGCAAAAGACACCATTTTTCTTACTCCACTATTTTTTTCACTCCACCAGTAGCTATCACCAATTCGATCAAATAAAGATATAAATAGCCACTAACCAAGAAAAAACTTCATCAGATGACAGTCTGATAACATATTTATTGTATAGCATATGTTTTGTTAGAAAAATGTGCATATTTCAGGTATAAATCATAGTTTACAATTGCAGCCCCCATCACAACTCTCACTAAAATGACTAGAATAACTACAGAGACCATCGTGTATTAGCTAATTACTCATCATAAAACATTTCTTAAAAATACACAGCGTACAGCAATTGAAAGACACAGATCTTGTGAATCAAGACAATATTTCAGATTTTCTAAGTGTTTTACAGCGAAAACACAATATATCGTTATATTAGCTTACCACAATAGCAAACCAGACAACAGCATTGATTCCAGCCAAACACAGCGATAACGTATTCACCACCAAAATAAATTAATTTTTCACTAACCTTCTCAGAATTCTTCAGATGACAGTCCTGTAACATCATATTACACAATCCATATAGGTTTTGTTCGAAAATGTGAATATTTAGCAGCACAAATCGTGGTTATACAATGTGATCAGTGGCAACAGGTCATGCATTCTGGCCGGCGCCATCTTGGAAAGGCACCTAATCTAATCAATAAATAATCGTAAACTTGACTAAAAAATACAGGTTGGACATCAAATGAAAGATGCATTAGTTATTAATGCAACCGATGAGTTAGATTTTTAAAATTAACGTTACTAGACATACAGTGTGCGTTACAGCCAGACTAGTGCCGCAATAATGGCGGACAAATCCGTTTACATTTTTCCACATAAATACGGAATAACATCATAAATAGCTCTTACTTTTGGACGAGCTTCCATCAGAATCTTGGGCAAGTGGTCCGTTGTCCAAAAGAATCGTTGCTTGGTTGTAAAACGTAGTCTTCAACTTCGGAATTAGCAGCTAACAATAGCTATGTGGCCACAGCATGCCCAAATCCTCAAAACGCAATACTAAGGAAATTCCGAAAATAGCAATATACTCGCATAAACTGATATAACTCGGTTTAAAATAACTTCGTTATGATGTTTCTAACACCTATATCGAATTAAATTACAGACGGATATATCTAAGGTCGATAACTGAGCGTTTCAAAATGCCATTCTGAGGTCCTGCTTTGCGCAATGACGAACGTCGAAAAGAGAGCTCCCCTCGTTCCTTGGCCTTTTATAAACTCTGAGAATTACGTAGACACTCCATTCCACTTCTCATTGGTTACTGACATCCAGGGGAAGGCGGGTGCAGTTCATGTCGACCCATAGGATACATACAGAGCTTTAAACTGATCTGAGAACAGAGCCTAATTTTCAGACCTTCGCAGTTCCTGTCATGGATTTCGCTGCAGAAAGAGTTCTGGTTCACCCACAGACATAATTCAAACGGTTTTAGAAACTAGAGATTGTTTTCTATCCAATAGTAATAATAATATGCATATTGTACGAGCAAGAATTGAGTACGAGGCAGTTTAATTTGGAGACCAATTTTTCCAAGATCGAAATAGCACCCCCCATAGGCTCAAGAGGTTTTTAAGGGATTTAGGAGTATTATGGTATCTTGGACATAGTGACACTTTTTTGTGTTGTCAAATTGGGGCACTTAGACCATAGCCTTAGACTATTTTCGGAAAAAGTCACTGTGTCCTGGCAGTAATTGAGCAATTGAAAAGAAATATATTTCTCTGATTGTTTTGAGAACCATTAGGTCTATGTGTCATATATGCTACCCAGAAATAACTGACTGGACAGCAACGCCAAAAGCTTCATAGGACACCATCTTTGGGGCGGCAGGGTAGCCTGGTGGTTAGAGCGTTGGACTAGTAACCGAAAGGTTGCAAGATTGAATCCCTGAGCTGACAAGGTACAAATCTGTCGTTCTGCCCCTGAACAAGGCTGTTAACCCACTGTTCCTAGGCCGTCATTGAAAATAAGAATTTGTTCTTGACAGACTTGCCTTGTTAAATATATATATATATTTTTTTAAATCTTACAACATCAGAATGGAAAAGTTTTTTGGGCAAAGAAGCCTCGCACGGTTGGCTCAGACCAGTGACCTTTGTATTTATTTAATTCAGAAAATACCAGCTGCGACCATCTTATTAGCTTGTTCCTTAGTAGAGAGCTTGGTGACGCCCCTTTCCATTTCCCTGTTCTGTCTTGTGCAATAACAGTAACCTTTTCCTCAAATATCATCATGGCAAGATAGCATTTCTTTCTCTGCACTTCTCTCCTGAGAGCCCTGGTGGAAATGGCAGCATCTAATCATTATTAATGTGCTGGTGTTAGTGAATGGAGCAGATCTAGGTGAAAGGGGTTCATCTGGCCCAAACTGGGGAATTAATAGTGTAAAATGTGCAGTGAAATGAAATGACTGGGTTTGCTAATTGTCTGATTGAGGCGTTTTCCTGTTTTGTCATTTGTATTCTTGGTAAGCCTGTGGGTTTTATGGCCAAACCAATACAGTATCTTAGCAGAGGACCAAAGAATCAACGTCCTTTAACAGTGTTAATACTAATGCCCACCTATCAGAAACTGGAGAATATTCCCTGGAACTGGAATGCAACCATTACTGCTATTACTGCTAACGAGAGAAAAAAAGATAAGAAGAACCATGTCATGAACATGAGTCTACTCAAATCAATTAACTGAAGAACATAAAAAGCTCTAAAAACAGAGAAGTAAACAAGCTTTTTGTAAAGACAAAAAAAGATGTATATTGATGTTTGTGTTGTTCGACCAAGGTTGGGCCTGGATGCAAATAACTTTCTATGTGTTTGGCTAAGGAGAAGATCTAGACTTATTTTCATCATAACACTGTTACTGTTGTTTCCTCATGAGGAGATGCCGACCTTGAGAAAGATACCAGATCAAAAAACAGAGGAAACAGCTTTTATGTTGCAAACAATGAGCACACTGACAGTCAGCATTGTAAGTATTCTCATCCTTTTGGAATTTGTGGAGGCATAGCTAGTGCCTCAGGTATTTTGTCCTTTTATGGATTATAGAGTGTAGTATACATAATCCCTTCTAGTTGATATCAGACTCTGAGCATGTGCTTTACCTTCGACCGGGGGCGAATTCAAACAATAAACTCAAAATTCACAACTGTGCCTGCATTCACCACCATCTTGCTCTGACCACTGCTACAGCACAAATCCCAACATATCACTGGACATCACCACTGAACTGCCGATCACTCCCTTTTCCCAGAGTGTCTTATTTCTATTCTGCTGTGTCTAGAGATCTTTGTGCAATATATGGGCTGGCTTGTACTGTGTGTATGCCCTTGACACATGACCCCTGAGAAAGAGAGGGAGAGAGAGAAGGTACCCTGGAAAAGGTTGGTTATTTATCTCCTCTGGAGCAGGGTGATGCAGTGTTGGCTTGGGCGGTATCCAGATTGTCATACCTTTATATGGACCTTGTGCCATACCGGGATATTTGGTAATACCGACACTGAACTGCTGAACTTAGCCCTTCTATGTTGAACATAATAAATTGTTCCCTATCCACAGGATGTGTACCAAACTCACTAAAAGTGGCAGTAATAAAGCCTCTTGATAAAGCCAAACCTTGACCACGAAAATGAAGAAACTATTGGCCTGTATTGAATCTCCCATTCCTCTCAAAGAAATTCTAAAAAGCTGTTGCGCAGCAACTCACTGCCTTCCTGAAGACAAATAATGTTTTCCAAACGCTTCAGTCTGGTTTTAGACCCCGTCATAGCACTGAGACTGCCCTCGTGAAGGTGGTAAACTTCCTTTTAATGGCGTCAGATCAAGGCTCTGCATCTGTCCTCGTGCTCCTAGACATTAGTGCTGCTTTTGACACCATCGATCACCACATTCTTTTGGACATATCAGAAACCCTAATTGGTCTACACGGACAAGTTCTTGCCTGGTTTAGATCTTATCTGTCGGAAATATATCAGTTTGTCTCTGTGGATGGTTTGTCCTCTGACAAATCAATTGTACATTTCGGCGTTCCTCAAGTTTCCGTTTAAGGACCACTATTGTTTTCACTATATATTCTAACTCTTGGTGATGTCATTCGGAAACACAATGTCAACTTTCACTAATATGCGGACAATACACAGCTATACATTTCGATGAAACATGGTGAAGGCCCAAAATTGCCTACCCTGGAAGCCTGTATTTCAGACATAAGGAAGTGGATGGAGGCAAATGTTTTACTTTTAAACTCGAAAAAACAGAAATGCTAGTTCTAGGTTTCAAGAAACAAAAAGATCTGCTGTTGGATCTGACAATTAATCTTGATGGTTGTACAGTCTCAAATAAAACTGTGAAGGACCTCTGGACACTGATCTGTCTTTTGACGAACATATCAATAATTTTTCTACTCGCCGGCTACCCGGATAAAGAACTAAATAAACTTCAGTTAGTGCTTAACACAGCTGCTATTGTATCATATTACTCCAGTGCTAGCCTCTCTACACTGGTTTCCTGTTAAGGCTAGGGCTGATTTCAAGGTTTTACTACTAACCTACAAAGCATTACATGGGCTTGCTCCTACCTATCTTTCCGATTTGGTCCTGTCGTACATACCTACAGGTACGCCACGGTCACAAGACACAGGCCTCCTTATTGTCCCTAGAATTTATAAGCAAACAGCTGGAGGCAGGGTTTTCTCCTATAGCACTCAATTTTTATAGAATGGTCTGCCTATCCATGTGAGAGATGCAGACTTGGTCTCAACCTTTAAGTCTTTACTGAAAACGAATCTCTTCAGTAGGTCCTATGATTGAGTGTAGTCTGGCCCAGGGGTGCGAAAGTGAACGGCAAGGAACTGGAGCGATGAACCGCCCTTGCTGTCTCTGCCTGGCTGGCTCCCCTCTCTCCACTGGTATTTTATGCCTCTGACCCTATTACGGGGGCTGAGTAACTGGCTTACTAGTGCTCTTCCATGCCGTCCCTAGGAAGGGTGCGTCACTTGAGTGGGTTGAGTCAGACGTGATCTTCCTGTCTGATTTTGCACCCGGAGCCTCCAGCGTTGCCCTCTAGTCCGGAGCCTCCAGCGACGGCCTCTAGTCCGGAGCCTCCAGCGTCGCCCTCTAGTCCGGAGCCTCCAGCGTCGCCCTCTAATCCGGAGCCTCCAGCGACGGCCTCTAGTCCGGAGCCTCCAGCGTCGCCCTCTAGTCTGGAGCCTCCAGCGTCGCCCTCTAATCCGGAGCCTCCAGCGTTGTCCTCTAGTCCGGAGCCTCCAGCGACGGCCTCTAGTCCGGAGCCTCCAGCGTCGCCCTCTAGTCCGGAGCCTCCAGCGTCGCCCTCTAATCCGGAGCCTCCAGCGACGCCCTCTAGTCCGGAGTCTCCAGCGACGCCCTCTAGTCCGGAGCCTCCAGCGACGCCCTCTAGTCCGGAGCCTCCAGCGACGGGCTTCAGTCACTGTCCGGAGCAGCCAGAGTCTCCCTCCTGTCTGGAGCAGCCAGAGTCTCCCTCCTGTCTGGAGCAGCCAGAGTCTCCCTCCTGTCTGGAGCAGCCAGAGTCTCCCTCCTGTCTGGAGCAGCCAGAGTCTCCCTCCTGTCTGGAGCAGCCAGAGTCTCCCTCCTGTCTGGAGCAGCCAGAGTCTCCCTCCTGTCTGGAGCAGCCAGAGTCTCCCTCCTGTCTGGAGCAGCCAGAGTCTCCCTCCTGTCTGGAGCAGCCAGAGTCTCCCTCCTGTCTGGAGCAGCCAGAGTCTCCCTCCTGTCCGGAGCAGCCAGAGTCTCCCTCCTGTCCGGAGCAGCCAGAGTCTCCCTCCTGTCCGGAGCAGCCAGAGTCTCCCTCCTGTCCGGAGCAGCCAGAGTCTCCCTCCTGTCCGGAGCAGCCAGAGTCTCCCTCCTGTCCGGAGCAGCCAGAGTCTCCCTCCTGTCCGGAGCAGCCAGAGTCTCCCTCCTGTCCGGAGCAGCCAGAGTCTCCCTCCTGTCCGGAGCAGCCAGAGTCTCCCTCCTGTCCGGAGCAGCCAGAGTCTCCCTCCTGTCCGGAGCAGCCAGAGTCTCCCTCCTGTCCGGAGCAGCCAGAGTCTCCCTCCTGTCCGGAGCAGCCAGAGTCTCCCTCCTGTCCGGAGCAGCCAGAGTCTCCCTCCTGTCCGGAGCAGCCAGAGTCTCCCTCCTGTCCGGAGCAGCCAGAGTCTCCCTCCTATCCGGAGCAGCCAGATTCGCCCTCCTGTCCGGGGCCCGCTGCGAGGGTCCCCGGTCCGGGGTCGGCGCACCAGAGCACGTCCCGCACCAGAGCACGTCCCGCACCAGAGCCGCCACCGCGGTGAAATGCCCACCCAGACCCTCCCCTATAGGTTCAGGTTTTGCGGCCGGAGTCCGCACCTTTGGGGGGGGGGGGGGGGTACTGTCACGCCCTGACCGTAGAGATCCTTTTTATGTCTCTATTTTGGTTGGTCAGGGCGTGAGTTTGGGTGGGCATTCTATGTCTGGTGTTCTATGTTGTCCTTGTTTTGTATTTCTGTGTGTTTGGCCTGGTATGGTTGTCAATCAGAGGCAGCTGTCTATCGTTGTCTCTGATTGAGAATCATACTTAGGTAGCCTGTTCCCACCTGTGTTTGTGGCTGGTTGTTTTCTGTTTAGTGTATGTCACCTTGCAGAACTGTTCGTTTATCGTTTTTGTTGTTTTGTTCTAGTATTCGTATTCATTAAAAGGAATTATGAATACTTACCACGCTGCACCTTGGTCTTCACCTTCTCCTCTATACGACGATCGTTACAGGGGGATTCAATCTTGCAACCTTACAGTTAACTAGTCCAACGCTCTAACCACCTGATTACATTGCACTCCACGAGGAGCCTGCCTGTTACGCGAATGCAGTAAGCCAAGGTAAGTTGCTAGCTAGCATTAAACTTATCTTATAAAAAGCAATCGATCAATCATAATCACTAGTTAACTACACATGGTTGATGATATTACTAGTTTATCTAGCGTGTCCTGCGTTGCATATAATCGATGCGGTGCGTATCGTTGCTCCAATGTGTACCTAACCATAAACATCAATGCCTTTCTTAAAATCAATAAACAGAAGTATATATTTTTAAACCTGCATATTTAGCTAAAAGAAATCCAGGTTAGCAGGCAATATTAACCAGGTGAAATTGTGTCACTTCTCTTGCGTTCATTGCACGCAGAGTCAGTGTATATGCAACAGTTTGGGCCGCCTAATTTGCCAGAATTTTACGTAATTATGACATAACATTGAAGGTTGTGCAATGTAACAGGAATATTTAGACTTGGATGCCACCCGTTAGATAAAATACATAACGGTTCCGTATTTCACTGAAAGAATAAACGTCTTGTTTTCGAGATGATAGTTTCCGGATTCGACCATATTAATGACCTAAGGCTCGTATTTCTGTGTGTTATTATGTTATAATTAAGTCTATGATTTGATAGAGCAGTCTGACTGAGCGATGGTAGGCACCAGCAGGCTCGTAAGCATTCATTCAAACAGCACTTTCGTGCGTTTTGCCAGCAGCTCTGCTGTTTATGACTTCAAGCCTATCAACTCCTGAGATGAGGCTGGTGTAACCGATGTGAAATGGCTAGCTAGTTAGCGGGGTGCGCGCTAATAGCGTTTCAAACGTCACTCGCTCTGAGACTTGGAGTGGTTGTTCCCCTTGCTCTGCAAGGGCCGTGGCTTTTGTGGAGTGATGGGTAACGCTGCTTCGAGGGTGGCTGTTGTCGTTGTGTTCCTGGTTCGAGCCCAGGTAGGAGCGAGGAGAGGGACGGAAGCTATACTGTTACACTGGCAATACTAAAGTGCCTATAAGAACATCCAATAGTCAAAGGTTAATGAAATACAAATGGTATAGAGAGAAATAGTCCTATAATTCCTATAATAACTACAACCTAAAATGTCTTACCTGGGAATATTGAAGACTCATGTTAAAAGGAACCACCAGCTTTCATATGTTCTCATGTTCTGAGCAAGGAACTTAAACGTTAGCTTTCTTACATGGCACATATTGCACTTTTACTTTCTTCAACACTTTGTTTTTACATTATTTAAACCAAATTGAACATGTTTCATTATTTATTTGAGGCTAAATCGATTTTATTGATTTATTATATTAAGTTAAAATGAGTGTTCATTCAGTATTGTTGTAATTGTCATAAAAAATCGGCCGATTAATCGGTATCGGCTTTTTTGGCCCTCCAATAATCGGTATCGGTATCGGCGTTGAAAAATCATAATCGGTCGACCTCTAGTCTCAGCCTACAGTATCTATGCTGCAATAGTCTATGTGCCGGGGGGCTAGGGTCAGTCTGTTATATCTAGTGCAATTCTCCTGTAATCTGTTGTCCTGTGTGAATTTAAGTATGCTCCCTCTAATTCTCTCTCTCTCCCTCTCTCCTTCCCCTCCCGGAGGACCTGAGCCCTAGGACCATGCCTCAGGACTACCTGGCCTGATAACTCCTGACTGTCCCCAGTCCACCTGGTCGTGCTGCTGCTCCAGTTTCAACTGTTCTGCCTGCGGCTATGGAATCCTGACCTGTTCACCGGACGTGCTACCTTGTCCTGGACCTGCTGTTTTCGACTATCTTTCTCTGTACCGCACCTGCTGTCACGACCTCTGAATGCTCGGCTATGAAAAGCCAACTGACATTTACTCCTGAGGTACTGACCTGTCGCACCCTCTACAACCCTGCTGGCCATCTATGACTTTCCTAAGTTCCTGCCTTTCTAGGGAGTTTTTCCTAGCCACAGTGCTTCTACATCTGCATTGCTTGCTATTTGAGGTTTTAGGATGGGTTTCTGTATAGCACTTTGTAACATCTGCTGATGTATACATTTATGAATAAACAACTAACTCAAAAATGATACACACAGTTTGTTGCACGCACAAAACAAATATCAGACAGCAAGGCTCTTGATCCAGGTGGCAATTCAAGAGGGTGCAACGAAATGTATGTCAAAACGTAGTTTTCTTGGCCCTATGTCATTATAAATTACATAGAGTGAATCATTAGATTGTTCTATACAATATTATAACCTTAAGAATGTTAAAATGCTGTGACCGTTGGTAGTTTAGACTATGCCGTTCTTGTGTAAGCCCTGCAGCTAAGTTTGAATTTCTTATAGCCTAATTTTGTAGACATAAATGTACAGCAACATCTTTAGATCTCACTGCAGAACACCCGCCATATGCATATGCACACATAAGCTGTGGGGCTTACAAGACCCAAATTTCATATCATTTTCAAGACATCAATGTAGCAGTAGAACAAATATTACAATATCGGAATATAACACACGCATGAGAATATATAGGTCTTCTGCCTATGTGATAATATGAAGCACATATTCAGATTAGCTTCACAGTACAGAACTAGTTTGTACAGGAAAACGTTTTCCTACATTCGTTTTTAAAACCTCCCGCAATGACTCTCCCCATGTCAAGTCCATTTAACTCCTGACAGTCAATTTATTGGTCAAAGCCATGAGGACCTGTGGCTGTGATGTTTAGCGTCCTTCTACTGCTGTTCTGAAGACTGGCTGTAGTGTTTATTTTCTCATGTTGAGTGTTAAATATACTTAACAAAAATATAAATGCATGATGTCAACGTTATGAACAGACTGCCCCATGGTGTCGGTGAGGTTATGGTATGGGCAGGCATAAGCTACAGACAACGAATGCACAGAAATACCTTGACGAGATCCTGAGGCCCATTGTGAAGCCCATTTTTTTTTTTTTTACGTATCTGTGACCAACAGATGCATATCTGTATTCCCAGTCATGTGAAATCCATAGACTAGGGCCAACGTCTGAGGCAGAGGATGTTAACTTACTGTGAACTGCAAATTGCACCTGCTCTGAGCAATTTTGTCAGCTCCCTGTCACCCTCTCCCGCTGAGTCTGACTCGATAGTAGGCCTACTAGCTAGTGAAGATGCCAGTGGTGATGCTGAACTGGCGAGATTAGCAGCGCTGCTAGCTAAGGCATTGCCATCAGGAAGAGTTTGCCTCTCACTCCTCTCTTCCGGCACTGACAGTTCTCTGGCTCATTCTGGGTTCGATTCACCATCTTTCTCTGGATTTTAGGAAAAGATTTTATCAAAACTCGGTTGCCTTTTCTTATCCATTTTCTGTTTGACTTTTCCACGTTTCAAATTCAGTAGAGAGACGGCTAGCCTAGGCTACGTGATGTGATTACGTGGGGACCTCTTCACTAGCTGTGTCAAGATCAGTTACTTACACTACTGGCCCTCCCCATAACCTATATGTACAAATAAGAGAGCAGGCCTGGAATCAGTGAGGCAGGATAGGATGATTACATAGAAGGATCACCGCACTTTTACATGATGGTGGTTTTGGGGGGGGCGGGAGAAATACGAGGATGCTGCTAGATTTAACCCTGATCCTTTTTATTAGAATGTTTACAGTGCGAACAGTGAAATGCCATGAGAGGTACCGGATCCGGGCAAATAGGTGCCGGAACTAACAAAGTCAAATCTGAGAGGTTCTGGATCCTGGCAGTCATTTATACCTCCAGATCCTTGCTAGTTTTTATTGCCTACTGCTAGGCTTTCATTGCCTACTGTATATTGGCGATCAGTATACATTGAGAAGGGCAATTTCTATGGCGATTTAAAGGGAAAGACTCAGAAATACACAACAGATTGTCTTCGCGGAGGGTGGATATTGAAATTCAGTCTGTTAGCTTGGTAAATAAATACATATTTAGTCCCTGTTTTGTATTCAACGGATTTCACTCATGAACCTGCAACCACTAGTTAGCTTGTCAGTTGAAGTTTGAAGTTGGCGCCGTTCTGCCACGGAGCAGCGCCACAGAGTTCTATTGAACAGTGACCACTTTTTGATCATGCCTGTGATGACATTCCATTCACTTTAAACATGCTCAATTCTCAGAGTAAATCGTCTATAACTTTTGAACAATGGTAGAGACTTGATTTTCTGACTGGATTTTCTATTGAATGGACATATTTGTATAAACGTTGAATGAATGAATCCTTTTATGGGTGAACACCCTACAGGAGGGAATTCTCTGCTGTTACAAAGCTTGATTTTGAAAGAAGCTAACCACTTAGCTAGACACCGTAACTAGCTACTAAATTTACCTTTATCTAACTAGGCAAGTCTTCTTATTTACAATGACGGCCTACCCAGACAACACTGGGCCAATTGTGCGCCGCCCTATGGGACTCCCAATCACGTCCGGATGTGATTCATCCCGGATTCGAACCAAGAACTGTAGTGATGCCTCTTGCACTGAGGTGCAATGCCTTAGACCGCTGCGCCACTCGGGAGCCGAATGCCTAACGACAGGGTATCTAGCACATTTTAGACAGTTAACTCAATAACTACAAAATATCTAGCTGGCAAACATTTAGTTGTGAATTCCATACTGTAACTAGATCACTTGGCACGTGCTGCGCAACGGTGAGTGACTCACAAGGCTCTGGTCTCTCATCGCTGTGTGCTTGTAAACAAACACCACGTGACTGGGGATTACCGCTAAGCTTCATAATGAACTCTTTATGTGACAGGTCAAATGAAGAACCTAAGGTAGTGCACAAGTTGACTGCGTGTTTTTTCTTAAAAAGTAGCTACAAATATTCACATTTATTAAAAAACGATCAAATAAATAGTTTCAACTCTATTGACGGTATTGAAAAACCATCCCGTGGGTAATACCAAATACCCCGGTATACGGTATTTATGATTTACCCCCCACACCTAATGCAGTGTGTGTTAGAAGGATTTGGGGAGGGAAGTGTAGACCTTCCGGGGGACAGGGCTGGGTATTACCTCTGTGTTAGCAGCTCAGAGGGACTCACTGACTGGGAGACAGCACAGGTAGACATGGGCTCTCATTCCTCCTCTCATTTATTTGCTTATTAATCAATGTTGATTGAGCTGTGATTTTTTCCCCCATCACATTCTTTCTGTTGATACACAATGAATGTGCAGATATACTACACTCTTAGTCAACCGTATATCCAAACACCCTAAGTAGAGGAGCAACAGTACATGTTGTGTACTGTATATCTTTCTCACGCACATTTGCAGGAACATATGGTGGATGGTGTACTTCTGCCGGCTGTATCCCAGATTACATCTACCCGTGTAAACATGCTTTATTCTTTAAAAAGGCTCAGTTGAAAGATGAAACCAAGCTTCTCTAGTACTGTAATATCTACCTCTAATATTGTCCTCGACAGATGCAGAGCTGATATTTGTGATACGTCTATATCAAAAGTGGGCAGCATAGTTATTGCATCAGCCTCAAGGTCTGGTGTTAGGGAGGAGAGGAGAACAGCTCTATGGCAAAGGGAAGGCAGCTGTCAGCAGTATTGTAGAGGACAGGTGATTCCTTTACTTTACCTTATCTCTCTCTCTCTGGGAGCCAGGAGAACCAATCAGTATGCAGCACCGTGGTGGGAAACAACAAAAAGGTGCTGTGAGAGATGACACAATGACAGTAGCCAAGCCTAGCAGGCCACATTAATCTATCCGTGTGAGTTGTCTGTTCCATGCCCCCACCCCTCTCTTCCACCTCCTCCTTGGTCTTCAAACCCAGGTCACATTTCGACATGGCAGAGACGCGTCATTTAATTGTACCTCCCTATGCAAAACAGGACACACACAGCTGCTATGGCAGTATCTTTCAATTAATATCACATTCACAAATAATTAATGAAACCCAATTCTTTCACATCGCTGTAAAAGCAAATAAATGGCAAATCATTATAATGCTAATTGAACATTGCAGTAATAAGGGAATAGTCATTAGTGCTCATGTTTTATGTATGCATGAAATTCTGTTCTCGAGACCTTGAAGCACTGATATCTGTTCTAATGTGAGACAGAAGGCGAGCGATATTGTGACTGTGTGTTTGTGGCAGTTCCAAGTGTGTGGCGCGTGCTACAGTGGCTGACGTTACAGTGATTCAGTATGGATATTGTAATGTCTGCGTCCAACTCACACCCTCAAACACGTAGATCCCTTTCCAGCCCACTTTCCAGCTCACACTCTCAAACACATAGATCCCCTGAACGCAGCTCACTCTCCAGATCCCAATCACCTGAATTCTGATCACCTGTTCACACACCTGTATGTCATTACCACACACTATTTAGTTCCGTTCTTTGCACCCCATCACTGTGAGGTATTGATTGTTTTGTGACACACGTCTTTCAGAGCGCTGGGTTTCCTGTGATTTACGCCTCCCGTGTATGATAGTTTTTGCCTGCCTCACTAACGACGCCTTTTTGCCTATTCCTGTCACGTTCTGACCTTAGTTCCTTTTTTATGTCTCTATTTTGGTTTGGTCAGGGTGTGAGTTGGGGTGGGCATTCTATGTTTTGTTCTATGTTTTGTATTTCTGTGTTTGGCCTGGTATGGTTCCCAATCAGAGGCAGCTGTCAATCGTTGTCTCTGATTGAGAACCATACTTAGGTAGCCCGTTCCCACCTGTGTTTGTGGGTAGTTGTTTCCTGTTTTATGTTGTGTCACCTGATAGGACTGTTTTTTTTTTTTTGTTGTTTTACCTTTGTTATTTTGTATTCAGTGTTCAGTTTAATAAATTTAACATGGACACGTACCACGCTGCATTTTGGTCCGATCCTTCCTATTCCTCATCAGACAAGGACGACGATCGTTACAATTCCCTGCCTGTACGTTAGCCTATCGGATTTCCTGTTTTCTACCTATTGTATGATCTCCCGGGCTACGTTACTAACCTTTTCCCTGTATGTGTCACACATGGTCAGACTGACATTGGATAGCATTATATTGTCTCCAGGCCATTGGTCCTACAATAAGAGTAACATGAGAATACAAAGATGCTTTGGGTTATTTCCAATATGTTCACTCTATAATAATACACAACAAAACAGGCATATCTAGAACAATAAAGGTTTACGTTCATTTATATACTGGTGAGGAGTAACAAGATCATATCAATGTTGTTTAGCAACCTAATAGCCAGAGAAACTGTTACAGCACCTGTCTGTTCGTCTGGGATTGTTGCCACGTGTCATCAGTGAAGCCTGATTGAGAGCAGCAGAGAGGGGACTCAGCTGTCTCCCATCACAATCTCTCCCTAATTCCCAATGTATATTTACAGACATGTTCAGTCAGGACTATCTCAGCTTCCAGCGTGTTTGTGTTCTAGGTACACGGTAGGGGCTGTACATCCAATGTTGACTCTCAGATTAGCAAGATGGAGACAGGGGGGGTTGTGTGGTGTGTGTGGGGGGGGAGGAGGGATGGACACATGGAACATCTGACCTTCAGGAAGAGAGTGTGGAAGGCAAAGATAAGGTGGCGGGAGGGATGGAAATATAGCACACAAAATATGTCCAAACCCAGCATAATTTACACTGATGGTTTTGTTTGATCATTTTTCCTGTCTACAGTAGAAGTGCACAATAAATTAACTTGTCATTTATTTCAGCTCTTATTCATTTGTGACTGACCTCAATGGTCTCAATTGATTTATCTTCGTGGTACCTTTTCCGTAGACAATTTCCTGGAACAACTGAAGTGTATTCTTCACTGTCGTACACAGTCACAGCCATGTGTTAACGCATATCGAATTGTACTATCACGGATCAATCCCATCCCCTGTTGTCATTGGTCTCCTTCCTATCTTAAAGGGGATGTCAGACAGAAGCTTTCAATACAGCCACAAATAACCATTCATTTCCTGCTGTCAGACATGGAGTGGTGTATAGCCTGTGGCTTCGCTTGATTCATCAGAACACAAAACTACGCACGACAACGGACATTGAATAAAGAACAGGAAAAGGCTTCTGGGAATATGCTGAATGGATCCTTTATGCCTCATTTGCATAATGTGTTGTTTCTCTGAAAATGATGAATAAACCAAAACACATGCATGAGAAACAACTAGCTTTAAGTGTGGTGCCATTCGCCACCGATGGAGCATGAAGGTAATGTCTGCTTCTGACTGAGACCCTAATGAGATTGCAATGCAAAGCAGAATGCATGCATACATCTTCATGATAATGCGTTTTGGGTACGTTGCGGGGCATGTGATACAGATTGTTTCAAATACTCGATCGTGTACCTCTCTAACTTGAACAACTTTGGCCCAAGTTGTTATATAGTTGTTTTCATATACTTTCCTCAATACATATACATATAGTTCGATGAGACATAATTAACTGCTTGTACAGCTTTAATTAATTCCTGAATGCAGCTGCCACTGTATTGAAGCCATTGGGCAAAGTTTATCACGGCGCACTGTGCTTTATTATGGGCGATAGGCTCAGTGCGCATCACTGCATTCTGTACCGAGAGTATGCTAGCCCTCTTTGAAATCTCGTAAATCGATGCATTGCACTCTTTTGTTAAGCCCTTCTGCATAAACATCCTCTGTACCTTAAGTCACTGTTAACTTATAGACAGATGTACAAGATTGCAGAGCCGGTCTCAGGGATGGCTAACTCTGGAGATCACTTCAATCTCCACTGATTTAGGTGAATCTGATTAGAGTTTTCTTTACGCTGTACTTGTGGAATAATTTCCAAGGCTCTCTAAAATTGGATTTATTGGTTGGCTGATTTGAAGAGCTTTTCATTGAAGAATGTATTTGTTTTCTATGATTGTGTTTTACATTCACATTGACATTTTAGTAATTTAGCAGACACTCTTATCCAGAGCGACTGGGACAGAATGCCAAGAGTGTTCAAAGCTGTCATCAAGGCAAAGGGTGGCTACTTTGAAGAATCTCAAATATAAAATATATTTTGATTTGTTTAACACTTTTTTGGTAACTACATGATTCCATATGTGTTATTTCATAGTTTTCACTATTATTCTTCAATGTAGAAAATAGTAAAAACAAATGAAAACCCTGGAATGAGTAGGTGTGTCCAAACTTTTGACTGGTACCTTATATATATTTTTAAATAACATGTAAAGAACTTCATAATATACATATAACACCGTATGCTAATACAAGCTAGTGGGGGAAAGCATACAAAAAGGTTTAAGAAAGGGTTAACATATAATTGGACTTGCTTGAGCACAAAGGGAGAGCTGACAAAGTCCTATTCAGCACTTTCCATTTCAGTAAGATGTGTCACAAAGGCAATGATGTTGTTTGTCACTGTGTTGTGCCGTTGTCTCTCTTCCTGACACCTACTCATCAATTAAATAAAACATTGAAGGCTGGAAGAGGTTTGCTATGCTCCCTATCATTATGATTTAGTTGTCATTCATAGATCCTTTGATGACAAACTGGACGTGGTCAGCGATTACCGGTTACATTATGAAGGCACTTTCATGATATAAAGACAGACAGAGTGGATTACAAGGGCAAAGGCATTGTTCCACATTTCAGAAAGTATGATTAACACAGGTTTACCTCTTTTATGCTACCGGTAAGTCTACTCTTGTTTTTATCCAATCAGACCCATAATCAGTTGGAGAGTAGGCCCAATCACAACCATCAGCATGCTTGATTAAATAATTGACTCTGATCTGATTAGCGAATCTCAAAGAGTAGACCAATTACAGTTACCAATAATGTCTTGCGGCAGCACCAACACTTCAGATATTTGGAGATGAAATTAGGACATGCTTTATTATTAATGCTACTGTGCCAGGCTGGTTGGTATGCTGTTGTTCTGAAAGCAGTAAGTTGAAACGCCAAGAAGAGGATGACAATGTCAAAATATTCTGAGCTTTTCCCTCAATTGTGACAGCTTTTTGGGGAACTTTATTTTGTACAATAGGAGTATCTGGCTTAGGATCAACCCTTTCCTTTCTGTCACTATCCAACAAAACCACGAGCCCCTGTAAAAAGAATAATTTACCACAGATGTTAGGGGCAGAGACATGGACATCCATCAAGCTCATTGTCACAGAGCTTCTCATCCCCTTTTCTGACAAAACATCCCAAAAACGAACCTGGGAACAATAGCTCTGGTTTCTCAGTGACCAACTCTAGCAGGTCAATGGCTTGTATCTTAGCCGCCGGCCCCCACAAAACGATTCATTGTCCCTTGCGGAGAAGAGTGACACGCCCACCCCCTTCCACCCCTCTGCTTCCAACCCACATGAGTGCTTTGTCTCCTTTTGCTGCCTCATTGGAGCAGTCCGGTCCATTCAGGCAGGTTCAGGTGGGTGTTAGTGAAGCGATGTTGTCTCTGTCCTAGGGAGCAGGGATGTTTTGGGCAACGCACAATTTCATATGCTATGTCTCGCACAGACGTTCATGTGGCTGACATGCACAAACACATTCACACACGATCAGTCATCTGTCATGGCAGACCACCAGGGGGACATGTCATGAGAACAGAGAGTCTGCTTGACATGATTTTACAGGATTGCAGTGTATCAAGGGAAAACGATGAGCATTGTGGTGGAAGGCACCATTTTACAGAAATCCCTGACTCACTGACTCACTGAAATCACTTACTCTTCACTGTAATGTAAACAGTGGGACACAGACAAAAGGTCCAATATTGTATAAGTAATTCTAAGTAATGTACAGTGGGGTCTGAAAATATTGGCAGCCCTGATAAAGATAAGCAAAAATTACTGTATGAAAAAAATTATTCATATATTGTATTATCAGATTATTGTATGTTTTCTTCTTATGCATCCTTATTTCGACACTAAACCCACCACTGGTGTGTGTGGCCAAAGAGCTCTATTTTCATGTAATCTATCTGACCATAGCACCGGTTTCAATCCAAGCGCCAATTCCATTTAGCAAACTCCAAGCGTTTACATTTCTTGGATGACATCAAAATAGTGGTGGGTTTGGCATTGAAATTAGAATGCATAAGCAGATAAAAAACCTGTACCTACAGTATAATATAGTGGTGGATCGGTGATGTTATGGGGCTGTTTTGCTTACACTGGTCCTAGGGCCCTTGTTAAGGTCAATGGAATCATTAACTTTACCCAGTACCAGGACATTTTAGCCAAAAACCTGGTTGCCTCTGCCAGGGGGCTGGAATTTGGCCGCAAGGAGATCTTCCAGCAAGACATTAACCCACAGCAAAATAGTTAATTTACCCAAAAAAATCTACATTTGCAATGGCAATCTCAGACTCTGGACTTGAATCCCATTGAAAACCTGTGGTTTGAATTGAAGAGGGCAGTCCATAAGCGCAGGCGAAGGATATCAAGGACCTGGAAAGATTCTGTATGGAGGAGAGGTCTAAGATCACTCCCAATGTTTTTTCCGATCTCATATAACATTTTAGAAAAAGTCTGTGCCATTATCCTCACAAAGTGAGGTATTGAAAGGTATTGAAAACATACAATATAGCTTAGTATTTCGAATATTTATTTTATACAGTCCTTTTTGCTCATTTTTATCAAGGGTGCCAATATTTTCAGAGCCCACTGTATATTCCTCCTCATTATCCTTCATTCACATAATGATTAGTAATAAACAAAAACACACACACACATAAATCCTTGAGGGTCACTGTAACAGAGTCTTTTGAGAGTAGCAATTCCCCCTTCTTTTATTATTAGTTTAGTGGTGGTATCATCTGTAGAATAAACTGGCAGAGATTGCATTGAACGCCAACAATGGGGGTAATAAACATTATTTATTTCTTAATGGTTATGAAATACAGAGCAACTATGCCTGAAGGAGCACACAGTTTTGAGTCCTCAGATGTTATCGCCATTAGATTTCTATGGTGGTTTGTTGCCTGAAGCCCTGTAGACTCCACTAGAGTACTGGGGGATTTGTTTTGGATTTAGAAGATAAGACAAATAGTGGAAGTGAACTCTTGTATTTAAAAGGTGTCCTTCTGGCTTTGATGCTGGTTAACTTAAAGAAGGATCAAGTGTGATGTTGTGACTTATGTAATAATCACAACTTACTAGTTCTGCACAAACTTCTGAGGCCGGGACCAAAAACTGAGGACAATATCAGTAATTTGTGAGTTGCTATTCCAAGCCTGTGCAATAGCTCTCTTTCTTCACAGCATCGAGCCTGACATCCAATTATAATAAATAGCCCGATTTAGGATAGAAGTGGCCAAAACAGAACAAATGAAAGCAGGAGACCACCATTAAACCACCTGAATCCATCACTTCCTGAGCGAGGGTCACATGGGATTCAGCGGTATTCGAAGCTCCATTAGCAAGCCATACAGCGTTGGGGAATGAATGTGTTGCGCTTAAATGCTTCCCTCATTTTCCCCTTGATTCAGGGACTGATGAAATAAGCCTTGCCAGCATTGGCTGATTGACTTTGCCTGTGAAGAGCAATTGATTGGTGGGGATTATCCAGCCAGGCCAGCGACTGATGAAGGAACATGACTGAGGCAGAATAGAGTTGGCGTTGAAGCCCCCCCCCCCAAACATTCCCATAAGGTAACATTCCTATTAAGTTCCACCAGTTGCAGTACAAACTTCAGTCAGGACATAAATCACTGTTCTTCACTTTTGCCGCTCTGAAAACATTAACTTATAACAGCTCTAAAACCTACATTGAGGAAGTTTCTTTTATCTTACTTAAAACCTAAAACCTTTTCAAATGTTCTGGGAATGTTCTGAGGCCCTTAAATGAATATTGAGTTGGGCACCCTTTACACCAGCGCCCTGAGTGCAGTAGCTGGTCTGTCTGTAGCTTCTATTCCCACTGGTGGCACATCAGCATCCCTCCCTGCCTGCTTGGCTTCATCATTGGACAACCTACAGCTACAGCACCATTAGGCGATTAAGCACCATCCCACTTCATTTTGTCCTCCACTTCAATCAGACGGAACTTTCTCTCTCCTCAGAAAGCAGCATGTTTTTTCCCCCAAGCCTGGGGCCTCCAGCTGGACTGTGTAGGTAGCTGCTGAGACGAACTGGGATAAACATTTAGTGTATCCGAGCAACCAGATTGTTTTTTAATGTGGTAGACTGCAGAGACTCAGACAGGCAGTGGGGTTAGCTCGTCAACAGGGAGCCATGATCACATTTCCCTCCCAATTCAAGACCCAGTAAAAGTGTAAATATATTTCAACATCTCCAAATATTATATTACGCCCCCACACTGCTCAAAATGATCCCTTTGAGGAAGACATAACGATCGTTGTGCACAAAATGAAAACATCCAGCATACAGTACCTGTCAAGTTTGGACACACCTACTCATTCAAGGGTTTTTCTTTATTTTACTATTTTCTACATTGTAGAATAATAGTGAAGACATCAAAACTATGAAATAACACATATGGAATCATATAGTAGCCATGAAAAGTGTGTGAGATTTGATATTCTTCAAAATAGCCACCATTTGCCTTGATGACTGCTTTGCACATGCTTCTCATTCTCTCAACCAGCTTCATGAGGTAGTCACCTGGAATGCATTTCAATTAACAGGTGAGCCTTGTTAAAAGTTCATTTGTGGAATTTCTTTCCTTCTTGATAGGTTTGAGCTAATCAGTTGTGTTGTGACAAAGTAGGGGTGGTATGCAAAAGTTAGCCCTATTTGGTTGAATACCAAGTCCATGTTATGGCAAGAACAGTTCAAATAACCAAAGAGAAATGACAGTCCATCATTACTTTAAGACATAAAGGTCAGTCAATGCAAAACATTTCAAGAGCTTTGAAAGTTTCTTCAAGTGCAGTCGCATAAACCATAAAGCGCTATGATAAAACTGTCTCTCATGAGGATGGCCACAGGAATGGAAGACCCAGAGTTCCCTCTGCTGCAGAAGATAAGTTCATTAGAGTTACTAGCCTCAGAAATTTCAGCCCAAATAAATGCTTCACAGAGTTCAAGTAACAGACACATCTCAGCATCAACTGTTCAGAGGAGACTGCGTGAATCAGGCCTTCATGGTTGAATTGCTGCAAAGAAACCACTACTAAAGGACACCAATAAGAAGAAGAGACTTGCTTGGGCCAAGAAACACGAGCAATGGACCTTAGACTGGTAGAAATCTGTCCTTTGGTCTGATGAGTCCAAAATTTAGATTTTTGGTTCCAACCGCCATGTCTTTGTGAGATGCAGAGTAGGTTAACGGATGATCTCCGCATGTGTGGTTTCCACCGTGAAGCATGGAGGAGGAGGTGTGATGGTGTGGAGGTGCTTTGCTGGTGACACTGTCAGAGATTTATTTAGAATTCAAGGCACACTTAACTACCATGGCTACCACAGCATTCTGCAGCGATACGCCACCCCATCTGGTTTGTGCTTAGTGGGACTATCATTGATTTTTAAACAGGACAATGACCCAACACACCTGCAGTGCTGCACCAGATGACCTTGCCTCCACAATCACCCGACTTCAAACCAATTGAGATGGTTTGGGATAAGTTGGACCACAGAGTGAAAGAAAGGCAGGCAACAATTGCTCAGCATATGTGGGAACTCCTTCAAGACTGTTGGAAAAGCATTCCTCATTAAGCTGATTGAGAGATTGCCAAGAGTTTGCAAAGCTGTCGTCAAGGCAAAGGGTTGCTACTTTGAAGACTCTTCAATATAAAATATTTTGCTTACTACATGATTCCATATGTGTTATTTTATAATTTTGATGCCTTCACTATTATTAGTAAAATAGTAAAATAAAGAAAAATCCTTGAATGAGTAGGTATGTCCAAACTTTTGACTTGTACTGTATCTTAAACAGCAGAGATATGGTGGTTGTTCAAATCTGACCCCATTGTGAAATCTTGACTCCTTGTACGGTAACTTAAAAGCTGCCTTAAATTTAAACTATAAAGAGGTTGGCAATGCTATTGTGATAGCCTACTGTCTGCTGCCTCCAGACATGTCCCTGCACTTCTCCTCTGAATTCCTTCCCAGTTATTGGATTGTCAACCTCCTTGGAACACAGAATTAGATCAAGATCCCATGTAGATGATACATAGAAAATCCCCTCACATGTAATGGTTTGGTTCCGCTGTTCTGCAATGGCATTTATTCAATCCAACAGGGCCATTCTGCCACAGAGGATTTGGTTTATCCTGTTCTGATGCACTGTCATCGCTAGCTACTGAGACCTCGCCTCATTCATGCTCTGTTTACTGCTGAAAGATTATGACAGACTTTGTGAAGGCGCTAACTCAGGCTTCTTGCTGTCATAAAAGTAGTGAATTCTGGGAAACCGAATGAGGGGCTGATATGGATAGAACTTCTTCCAGTAAGTTCCCTGTC
Source organism: Salvelinus namaycush (assembly GCF_016432855.1). NCBI lineage: Eukaryota > Metazoa > Chordata > Actinopteri > Salmoniformes > Salmonidae > Salvelinus > Salvelinus namaycush. Next base: position 50,508,007 of record NC_052311.1, read on the forward strand.
GTGTTTTGTGGACATAGGGCGAGATGCCAGATTTTGTGAATAATTTTCAAACTGTTCCTTAATCAAAGGGATTCATTGGAGACATTATTAAGTGACATGAAACAGTTTCAGGCTGGTGCTGGACTAGAGTCTGTGCTTAAAATAGACGATGAAAATGTATCTTTAATGTGTGAATTATTTGTGATTTGGCTTAGTGGCTATTACATATTTACCAGCTGGCATTTCTGTGACATTTCATTTGTCAGCATTACATCATTTGATTGATTGTGTAATGCCTCACTTCTTGTTTAATATCTAAATAGTAGATGTTGAGAACAATTTATTAATTAACACTACATAAAGTTACCATCACCCACCACCGGATAAACAACTATTTTCTTATGAGGGTCATATATCAGAGAAGACCATATCCAAAAGCAATTTGCGGGGCCTAATATGATTAAAGATGTGAAAAGAGAGCCTTTAGAGAGATGTAATAACAGACAATTCACTTACACAAGAAAGGCATGTAAAATATTTTGCTTGGCTTTTGGTCTGCCCTTCCAAGAAAAAGAGAAAAATGTTGCAAATCCCCAAAACATGAATGTAGACACAATTACTATAGATGTACGCTTAAACAAAGTCAAAATATTTGAATAAGTGTCACGTTCGTCGTATGAATCGGACCAAGGCGCAGCGTTGTATGCGTACATTCTTTAATAATTTAAGAATGAACACTGAACAAACTAACCAAAATAACAAAACAACACGTGAAGCTATACAAAAGAGTGCTGACAGGCAACTACACATAGACAAGAACCCACAAACACCAAAGGGGAAATGGCTACCTAAATATGATCCCCAATCAGAGACAACGATAAACAGCTGCCTCTGATTGGGAACCATATCAGGCCACCATAAACATACAAATACCTAGACCTACAAAACCCTAGACATACAAAAACCCTAGACAATACAAAACCCCTAGACAATACAAAAACTAGCGTAATCCACCCTAGTCACACCCTGACCTAACCAAAATATAAAGAAAACAGAGATAACTCAGGTCAGGGCGTGACAATAAGTGGCAATTATAATAGATACAAATCTTGTGAAATCCTTCTAAACCTTCTAATTTGCTATACAGCATTGTTTGTTTGATGTTCACCAGAGAAGCACAATGTTCTAGTAAGAAAATAACAATCACTGTCCTTCGTTTCATTGACTCTACTTTGATTGGAAAATGACAGACAGCAGATGTGCCTCATGGGTCATCAATGACATCATAGTTGTGTAAGGAGCTCTTGTAAAGGCACAGGCTAAGTGATCGGATTCACAAATCACGCAGACCAAAGCTAAGCATGCTGCAAATGAGCCTGACTATTCTCCTAAGTTCTCTGAAGGAACTGTAATGACGTTATCTTACAGCAGACTTGTGTCTGATCGGTAACAATGAAACTGGCACTTGAAGTTTTGTGACTCATTCCTGACGTTGGCACCGTTAGCTTGAGCTCTACAATTGTCAACAAACAAAGCACATCTGTCAAACCACTCCCTGAAGGGACACATTTGTACATTTTCGAGTATGGTCACAGTTGCCTGGCACCCACCTCCATGGTGACTAATATGGTGAGGTGATTTATTGAGAAAACAGCCTCTGTGCTTAACGACAACACTGCTCAAAAACAAATAGGCTTTTATCTGCAGATGCTACGTGAGTAGGCTCCACATCGCCCAGCTCCGTATACATTATTAACTCAAATTAAGATGTGCTCGCCAGACTTGCGGTAAGTGCTTGACCCTGTCTTGCTGGAGGCGACCATCTCGTTGTGCTGCATTAGGGAGCCCAATTGATCCTGTCTGCTACTTAAATAAGGCCATCTCTGGACTAATGCACAGCCGCAATGTTAACATGGTGGAGTTGAGTCTCTTCACTGTGACCCTCATTAACGCTCCCCTAACACCCCTAACACTGATGAGCTTCTCTCTCTTTCTCCCTCTCACTCTATACCCCGTTGACACTTTTAAAGCTAACTTTCTGTCTCACCCTCGATCTCTCTATTTATCTCTTGTTCTTGTTCTTGTTCTTCTCGTTCTCGTTCTTGTTCCCCACTCTCTCTCATAGTCAGTGGGGCTGCTGTTGGTATGACCACTAAAGTATTTCAGAGCATAGTCAGTGCCATTAGAACCATTGAAACCCTTAATGAACCTTTTCTACTCTATCAATTAGTCTGACCAGTCTCTTTCGTATGGAGGTGTCTATACGGCTCATGGGTGGTTTGTGCTTGTTGCTATAGGAAGTTATTTAAAAGAGTCTCTCCATGCTAATCATAGGCCAAATGCACGTTATGGCCAAATTCATCAATATTACTTATTTACTTCCAACTGTAACGGCAACTATATCCCCATAACCATAAGTGGACCTAACAAACCTCTGCTAGCTGTTGGATCAGGTGTTGGGGATAGTGTTCCTAACTAGCTCCAGTAGTTAGGCTATGATCATACTTCTGGAAGAGAATATTGTACACCAACACACTCATATAACTCCTAGTCAAGAAGATTGATCTTCTGTTCAGCATATCTACAGTACATCTTGCATTGGGCATGTGTTTGTCAGCAGCCTTGTTTTCTTCCATATTCAGGCCGTGGCATCTATCGCTAGCATCAGCAATTGCTGTCTTGAGCCAATGACTGGATTGATTGTTTGAGGCACAGCATAACCTTCCGTAAACAGTATGCAGTCAGTGTGGGAAAAGACAATTGTGTAATGATTCAACCTGGTATTGTAGGGTAACTTAAAAGTACATGATATATTTTAGCATGTATATCAAAACATGCTAATTATTTGCTCTATCCATTGGTCTTGCTGTACTGGAAGCTTTTGGTAGCAAACTAATTGGAACAAGTCGGAATGGTGCCAGACATCTAAAGATTACCTAGCAAGCAATAAACCTTATCTATTCAATGCAAACTGGATTATAAAGCCCAGAAAATACCTCAGTGTAGCTTATCATGCAAACATTGTGCAGATCTCAGCAATTGATTTGAATAGCGTGTCGCCCATCCAGACTGAGGCAGACGTCAATAGCTGAGAGGGGGGAAGTAATTAAAATGGGTAATCCCTGATGAGACGGCATAATGATTCCTGCCCACCGCCTATTTCAAGACTCCACTACAGAGTGCTGTATGATTACACCAGTCAAAGGCAAAACCTTATTATATACAAGGGGTGCGGAGAGCTAGATATTGCTTGAAATGTTCTTTGGTAATGTTATTATGTGCTCCTCTATCATTTCACCACGCATTCATATATCTCTCCATCTTGTATTGGGACTTCTTTGTATTGATTCATCGTCCGGGAGAAGAGACACTGTGGCAGGATTGTCAGGACAGTTTCAGTTTTGATTTGGGGTTGATATCAATGTTCAGCACAGTAATATGTCTGTAGTCTGGCGCTGTGGTTTCAATGGTGAGATGGTTGTTTCCATGGTGAGACTAGTTTATTAAATGGAGGAGATACAGCAAGTCTTGTAAGTGCTCTCACAGCTTATCATGAGCCTCTTAACAGTAGTCTCGAGACTACTTTCCTTGTTGATTTTCAGAAACAGCAAAAGTTAAATGCTAGACCTATATAGGTCATGTTTATGAGAGAAGAGATTGACCGAGAATTGGCTGCCACAAAGTTGGCTGCACAGATGGTAAGTACTATTGAATCACTGCAGAACAGGTGACAAACTGTCTGTCTGCAAGTACATCTGGTAAAGACCTTGCAATATTGACAATAAAACATACTGTACCTTAAGCAGCAAGGCTATATGAACAATTCCATTATTCCTAATGTACATGCAACTTATTAGCATATTTGTGTAATAATTCAGTACTTCCCGATAACTGTGGCAATTCTAGAAGTAAGAATGCCGTTAGCATTCATTGGCATGTCAACAAATGTAATTGTACAGTTTATGATCAGTAACTGATCAACTTTGTTATGTTTGTTCCTTATATAATGACAAACCGGGGCGTAGGTTTAACTACTTTTAATGAACATATACTTCAGCTACAAAACTCCATGTTTAGCCATGCAAGGCATTCTTTAACCATCCCCCCGCCCGCATAGCCTGCTGGGTAACGTAGTCTAAATGTTATTAACACATAACAACACATCTTCTTTCCTTTAAAAGAAAACTACTTTTCTATGTAACTATACACGTCACATCACATTTGTTTACTCAACCTGCATAACATGCAATTTTCAATAACACACATTTCTTTCCCCCATTTTTTTTCTCCTTAAAAATTCAATATTTTTTCAACTAAATATAGTCTGTCCAACAATACTCTATTGTGGCTCTATTTCTTTTCACATTAACAAAACATTCAGTCCAGGTGCCCCTTTTTTGTATTTTTTTAGCAGTTCTCAATAAGCCTTTCAGGGGCTCTGACAGTCCTTTTTGGTCGTTCTGCTGAAGTGCTTCCTGAAACAGTTGGACAGCGTTCATTGTCAGCCTTGGTGTTCTGACTGAATTGTCCATTTCTAAAGGCATTTGATGCAGTATCCTCCTGATGATCCTCAGTCCCTTGAGTGAATGGCTGAATCCTTAGATCCACTCTGTTTCGTCTCAGTTGTGATCCATGCTCTGTTTGGATCTCATAGGATCGCGGTGCAACTTCTCTCTGCACACACCCTTGCTGCATCCAGGTTCCTGTAGTGATGTCTCGGAGTCGTACATGATTTCCAGGCTTCAGTTCAGGTAAGTGTCTTGCACTTTTGTCGTGTCGCTGTTTTTGTTTGTCTTTCTGTTTTTCCTTCGCGAGTTTGACTTTGTGAGCACCTCTGGGTGTTAGCAAGTCCTCATGGATGGGTAGGTTGGTTCTGATGCGACGTCCCATCAACATTTGTGCAGGTGAAAGTCCGTTCTGCAGCGGTGCGCTGCGGTAGATCATCAGATTTTTTAGGAAATCCTCCTTTCCACTGTGTGCCTTTTTCATCAGACCTTTGACAATTTTGTAGTAGGGTCTGTTGGGTACTGGATGAGGCATTAGCGGCTCTGCTTGCTGCTTTGGCCTGTAGGTCAAACACAGTTCACATGAAGCAGTGGTCTGGCTGATTTCCTGGTTCATTCTTGGCCAGTACATTACTTCTCGTGCTCGTCGTTTGCATTTTTCCTCACCCAAGTGGCCCTCGTGTATTTTCATGGGAATGACAATCTTGTTGCCTTTGAACACTATGCCATCCACAACGGTGAGCTCTGCTCTGCACATCCAGTAATCCTGTATTCTCCTTGGACAGTTGTTTTTCTGTGCAGGCCATCCTATCAGTGTTGTTTCTTTCAACTCTGTCATTGTTTGGTCAGCTGCGGTCTCTCTTTTGATCTGCTATATTCTCTCAGAAGACACAGGAAGTGATGCTACGATCATGTCGATGTAGGCCTGAATCTCAGTGTTTTTCTGTGTGTCGAAGCTCTCCTTCTTGTCGACGCTCGAAAAAGAGTGTCGGCGGCGAACATGAACCTTCCCGAGGTATAGATCATCTTCACATCATACTTTTGCAGTCTGATCAACATTCTCTGGATTCTCATTGGACAATCATTCAGTGGCTTAGACATGATTGACACCAATGGTTTGTGGTCGGTTTCTACTTCGAAGTCTCGTCCGTAGACATATTGGTGAAACCTTTTGCAATCGTATGTGCTTGCCAGTAGTTCTTTCTCAATTTCTGCATACCTTGTCTCTGCGCCTGTCAAGGCTCTGGACGTATAAGCGACGGGTTGCCATGTGTCGTCATGCTGTTGCAGAAGAACTGCTCCCAGGCCAAACTGTGACGCGTCTGCAGAAATCCTTGTGCTTTTCTCTGGATCATAGAACCTGAGCACTGGCTCTTCTGTGATTGTCTTCTTTAGGTTTTTGAAGCAGTTTTCCTGTTCATGGGACCATTCCCATTCATTTTTCTGTTCCAGAAGACATCTGAGTGGAGCGGACTGTGCTGACAGTTGAGGTATGAACTTTGCAAGGTAGGTGATCATGCCCATGAAGCGTCTCACATGGTCCTTGTTCTTCGGGCGCTCCATGTTGTTGATGGCTGATGTTTTCCTCGGGTCTGGTTTGACACCGTCCTCTGAAAGTACATCTCCCACGAAGGTAAGTGTTTTCACACCAAACTCGCATTTGTCCTTGTTTAGTTTTAGGCTGACTTTCCGTGTCAGGTCCAGCACTTGTCTCACTCTCGCATCGTGTTCTTCTTTTGTGGATCCCCAGACGATGATGTCATCCATCATAGTCTCCACTCCTGGAATGTGCTCGAAGATCATGTGGATTGTCTTGTGGTAGACCTCTGGCGCTGAGAGAATCCCATATGGTAGACGAAGAAATCGGTACCTGCCCTCAGGTGTGTTGAATATGCATAGCCTTGAGCTTGCATCATCTAGCTGGTGATCATCAGCCATTACCTAGCTGGTAATGTGTAGGAGGAAAAGCTGAGGTACGTTAAAACAGCAATGAGGTATGCAATGCATTGTGTTTAATGAAATCAAACATTCAAGTGTGACTTCACATTGTTTTGGTGTGAAGCAATGACCTTCTTAAGAGCCGTTAGGTTTTGGAAGGCTGCCTTATTTTCATGGCAACTCTGCCAGTCACAAGCCATTGACAGTTAGTACTGGAGATAAAACTCTGCTCCTGATTGGTTTGACCTCTGTTGAGGTCACAGGATTTACACTACCGTTCAAAAGTTTTGGGTCACTTAGAAATGTCTTTCTTTTTGAAAAAAAATGCAAATTTTTTGTCCATTAAAATAACATCAAATTGATCAGAAATAGAGTGTAGACATTGTTAATGTTGTACGTGACTATTGCAGCTGGAAACGGCTGATTTTTAATGGAATATCTACATAGGCGTACAGAGGCCCATTATCAGCAACCATCACTCCTGTGTTTCAATGACACGTTGTGTTAGCTAATCCAAGTTTATAATTTTAAAAGTCTAATTGATCATTAGAAAACCCTTTTGCAATTATGTTAGCACAGCTGAAAACTGTTGTTCTGATTAAAGAAGCAATAAAACTGGCCTTCTTAGACTAGTTGAGTATCTGGAGCATCAGCATTTGTGGGTTTGATTACAGGCTCAAAATGTCCAGAAACAAAGAACTTTCTTCTGAAACTTGTCAGTCTATTCTTGTTCTGAGAAATGAAGGCTATTCCATGCCAGAAATGGCCAAGAAACTGAAGACCTCATACAACGCTGTGTACTACTCCCTTCACAGAACAGCGCAAACTGGCTCCAACCAGAATAGAAAGAGGAGTGGGAGGCCCCAGTGCACAACTGAGCAAGAGGACAAGTACATTAGAGTGTCTAGTTTGAGAAACAGAGGCCTCACAAGTCCTCAACTGGCAGCTTCATTAAATAGTACCCACAAAACACCAGTCTCAACATCAACAGTGAAGACGAGACTCCGGGATGCTGGCCTTCTAGGCAGTGTCTGTGTTCTTTTGCCCATCTTAATCTTTTATTTATATTGGCCAGTCTGCGATTTGGCTTTTCCTTTGCAACTCTGCCTAGAAGGCCAGCATCCCGGAGTCGCCTCTTCGCTGTTGACGTTGAGACTGGTGTTTTACGGGTACTATTTAATGAAGCTGCCATTTCCAAACTTTTGAACGGTAGTGTATGTCACAGTATTTATGTTGAAAGTCTGCTTTCAAATATCCACAGAATAGTATTCACAATATGGCACATCAACTGGCATTTCTATCATGTGATAAATTACATCATAATATTGTGACAGGTGCAGTGGTGACAAAGCTAAACCATGGATATTATGATGGCAAATAAACTTACAGTGGGCTACTTACTGTATGTTATATGACAAAATTAACATCTTGTGCCAAGTGTTGGATGAGTTTATTCTTTGTTTTTGTTGAGTTACAAATCAGGGTGAGTTATCAGGCAGACAATGCATTTGAGTTGAGCATGATGTACTGTTGAGGCAGCAGTCCGCACAAAACCGTGAGCACTGTCCCATAACACCAGTTCAATATTTAGAGAGAGAGAGAGAGAGAGAGAGACCCACCCATAGGGGATTCAAAGACCTTATTATAACTTATCATTTATTAGTTCCAATCCCTGGACTGGATATGCTCCAGAACTTTAAAATCCCTCTCCTTTTTATGAACCGTCAGCTTATTCTTTATATGGAGGGATACGGTTGCAGGATGTAAGCCAAACTTCACTTACACATTGCACCTCACTTGTGCGACAGTCTTTTCTGTCCCCAATCCAAAAATAACTTTGATGTGGGATATTCTCATTAATATGAAACGCTTAATATCCAAGGAAAGCTCTAAGAATTTAAAAATATATATTAACGATTTAATAAGCTCACAGAGCCAGAGCCTTATCAGCACATTTTGTAATTGTAACATAGGAAGAATAGTAAGAAAAGGACTTGACCACAAAACATGAAAGAAACCCAAGTCTAAATTACTCCAAATACTTCTGTCCGTGTAGGATAGAATTCCAAATATTATTTATTTTTAGCTCATATTTATTCAAATTTAGCACTTCATATTTGAGTAAAAAAAGATATAAACTGTTTATTCAGTTTAGATACTCCTCTCTTATTGGTATGAAACCCTTTAAACATCACTTCAAAAATGTTGTCAGGAAAATGGTTCGCAATTACAAATTTGAGTTTCAACGTCACTTCAGTATGAAGGAACTGAACAAGGTATTAGGGCGCTTGTGTGTGTGTATGTGCGTGCATCAGTGTGCATGTGACTGAAGTTACTCTCTTAGTAAACCATTCATCAAAAGTCCTGTATCGATTACAGGAATGTAATTAAATTGTGAGCATAAAAAATGATAATCCAGGCACCGCTGGGCAGAGAGATTAAAGTAGATGTCACACGTCAAAATTTGATGGATGACCCTATGTGAACCTATGTGACCGCTATGTGAACCTAAGGGGCTGCCTGTCAGGACATCCTGATGGTTAGGGGGGGGGGTCTTTGGGTAAGGGTCCAGTTGTCAGGTCAACCGGTAATGATTTATGACCCAAGCCTGATTTATGACCCTATGTAATGATTTATGACCCTATGTCCTGTTGTAGCAGGCATGCCCATATTTGGGCTTCCGGTCAGGACATCCTGGCCTGGGGTGGGGGTCTTTGGGGTAAGTGTCAAGCTGTCAATGTCGTAAATCAAAAAAAGATCATGATTTATGACCCTATGTAGTGATTGATGCCCCAATGGTTTGTAGAATGGGGGCATGCCCATATTTGGGCTTCCGGTCAGGACATCCTGATGGTTAGGGGTGCTTTTTGGATAAGTAAGTGACCAGGTGTCATGTCAAACTGTTCCTGGATGTCTAGTGTTGGGGGTTGTTAATGAACATTTCAAAGAGGCTGGCTTTGCAGAAGCCTTATAAAGCCCCAGAACAATTCCTGTTTAAGACTGTACAAGATCTTAAGAATAACCATGGAATTTGGGATCGGTGACAAAGCAGTGATGACTGTAACAACTGAAGCGGGTCCTCGGTTGGTCCATAGAGCACGGGCCAAGTATCAACCCGCAATATATGATGCTCCAAAAAAACGTTTTTTAAATGTTTATAGAACCCAAATACCTCCATCAAATGCGCTGAAAGATCATGTGTTGATGTCTAATGGACAGCTGTGGGGGTATCGGTTTGATTACGTGGCCTGTAGAGTGACCCTCTATACGGTAGCTGAAGGAGAAGAATATACAGACCAGACTGTAGGCTTGGAATATGGTGTTGAAGACTGGTCGGTTTTTCGCAAGGTTGTGTGTCCTGAACTGCGCCTTATCACCAAGGGGTATAGTGTGTTCACGGGCCACGAGACCCGTTGGGAAGGTACCCCTGACTCCTCAGGACGAATATTTCACAGGGTGAAAATACAAAGACAGAATGGACGTCCCTGCGGCTGCGTGGAGTTCTATATCGGCACCCAGGAAATCCGAAACCAAAACCTCAGGGAGGGGGGCCATACTGGGGATACCCGACTGCGTCTGCTTATTCCTTTTAAAAGTTGGGATGTAATGGAATTGAAAATGTTGCAGGCGTTGGATGATCTCTTTGTACAGAGCCAACAGCGGCAGAGCCTTGTTCATTTAAAGAAGTGCATAATATATACGAATCGTAAAGATTACGATGCAAAAGAGCCTCCAGAAGATACAGCGTCAGAAGAAAACTAAGTAAGCGGATGCTTTAACCACGCCCCCCCAGATACCCAATGGCCTTGTTCTACAATAAAAAGAAAAAAGCAGCCAGTTCTTCATTTCAGCATACACCATGGATCTCCAGACCATCTACGTGGACGCATCTACGTCATGGGGCCCCGAAACTAAGGACTCAATGCCTCACAGCCCTACACTCTACTCACCCCTGGCAAGACCCTCGACACCCCCTACATGTACCCAGCCTGAGGATGTGTTTGATGGGGTGGTCAGTACTATTTTTGTGGATACCATCAAGGCCTCTGTAGCTACACTTTTAGACTTGGTGATTGGCGACTATATAAGAGAAAAATGCATCGGCTGTGAGATCAATCACCCCAGCCAGCGTCGTCATCCTTGCCTATACGACCCTCCGAGATACTACTTTTTCAATCATTTTGAGGAGCTGGTGAAAAGACTGTGGTCCCGCAGGTTTATACCCTCGCTGGTCAGCGCCCTGGAGGCTATGGGTCTTGTGCCGTCTATCCCTAGAGTTTACGGGGTAACCGAGGCCTTCCTACATGAACTGAAGGAGGCAATTTTCATCCACGAGAAACTCAAAGAAATCCGACACACCCTGGTGGCCGACAACAAATACCGGGAAGCTGTGGTTGCTGATGTGGTGCTTTTCTGGCTCAATAAATCCCAAGAGACCGAGTGACATTTTGTTATTTAGACGTAAAAGCTATGGGTAACTATGTGTCTACGATGTTGGAGCGAATAAATACATTTTTTCTTTTGAGAGACCTTACAAATGTTATGCATCAGATTATTGAAAATAAAGTGAATAATGTATCGTTCTACACGACACACAATACCTGGGCTAATGTAGAGCGTTTGCTGAAAATGGAACAAATCATGAATCATGTACGACATACGGGTGGGAGTTTGCAATGGACACAAATGGTATCAAGAATTGTTGATGAGTCTGAAGAGCTAGAAGTAACTTTGGCTAAGATTTTGCATTATTTGTTTGAACCCCCATTTAATGTGAACGTGTATCATATTTGTTGTTTATATACTTATATATCCGACGTGTGTGTTTTAAAAATTCAGCGACACAAACCTGTAAATCTAAACCATATATACAGGGTGTTGCATGATGTGATTGTTGAGAAAACTGGGACTTGTATCTTGCAACAAATCCTGAATTGGTTGTATACGTAATACTTGGTGTTAAAAAAATAAAAATTCTCAAACTGAAATGTTGTCGTTATTTGAAAGTGGCTCATTAACGTTATTGTCCCTCAGAGAGGCAAGAAGGATGGCTGAACAGCTGTTGAAAAACATTTATTATAATCCCGCTAACCCCGGGTCTTATGGTGGTAAAGAGCGTTTACAGAGAGCAATAGCCGAAGAAACAGGTAGCCTGTTAAGCGATGCTAAAGTGAGTGAGTGGTTATCAGAGCAGGATGCCTATACTCTCCATAAATCTGTAAGAAAACAATTTCCAAGAAATAGAGTTTTTTCTACGCATCCCTTATCCCAATTTCAGGCGGATCTATGCGACATGCAGGCCCTTGCCGATAAAAATGATGGAAATCGCTACATGCTAACGGTTATAGATATTTTCTCTAAAGTAGCCTTTGTAAGGGTTTTAAAAAATAAGAGCGGGGCCGAGGTAACCCGGGCCTTTGACTCGATCTTGAAGGCAGGAGGAGCACCCAATAAAGTGCAGACTGATGGCGGAAAAGAATTCTTCAATAAAACATTTCAGAAGCTGATGAATAAGTATAAAATAATACATTTTGCTACAGGCTCTGATTTGAAAGCTTCGGTTGTGGAACGCTTTAATAGGACTTTGAAAGAGCGGATGTGGCGATATTTTACAGCTCACAACACCCACAGATATACAGACATAGTTCAGGATTTAGTAAACGGGTACAACCACAGCTTCCATAAGAGTATACGTATGAAGCCCTCTGACGTCTCTTCGGAAAACTCTTTTCAAGTCTTTAAAAATATGTATGGTTTGTTCCCACTTCGCCGTAAGAAAAAAATGACTTTTAAATTCCTAGTGGGTGACTTGGTTCGTATATCAAAGTTGAGGGGTGTTTTCGACAAAAAATACGAACAAGGCTTTAGCTCGGAGTTGTTTACCGTTACCGAATGTCTGCCACGCATTCCCCCGGTCTACAAATTAAAAGATTATGACGGGGATCTTATAGAGGGATCTTTTTATGAGAAGGAATTACAGAAGGTCCAGTTGGGTAAAGACAAAGTCTTTCACGTGGAGGAGATTCTAGATCAGAAGAGAGAAAAGGGTAAAAAATGGTTGCTGGTCCGCTGGAAAAACTGGCCTCAAAAGTTCAACAGTTGGGTATTGGAGCATGATGTGGTGGAGGCAACGGGGATTAATTTAAACCCCTAGTCATGATAACTAGCGCATCAGTCGCGTGTACACAGTTGGGCATCATGGAACACAGCGGCTTCTACCTGACTCTCCCCAGTAATGCGTCGGCACAGATATATCGTAATAATCAGAGTTCGAAGTATACAACCAATTTTCCAAAGCCTATAGAGTTATCAGAGGCTTGGGAAGTAGGTCTCAGCGAGATTACATACCCCCATAGTTGGTATAATATCAAAGCTAAGGACCGTGATTTTTATTGCAAAAGGTTATCGGAACCTGCAAAACTTATTAAGCTTAAAAAAGGTTTCTATAGAACCGTCGACAGGATCGTCTCAGAGTTGAATGAACACCTAACCCTGAACAAGATGGAAATATTCCTATTCTACAATCCAATCCATAAAAGGATACAAATCTCAGGGCCTGCTAACGGAGGTATAAAGACCAGCGGTAATTTATCCTACATGTTGGGGATGGGTCCCAATAAATGGACGTATGTGAACGATAAATTATTCCCATTCCCTGCGGATATACATGCAGGATTTTACAACATATTTGTGTATACCGACATCATAACCTATCAAAGGGTCGGAGACAGCTGTGTGCCCCTCCTGCGAACAGTTCATATAGACGGAAAGGATGGGGACATCGTCACTGTCAATTATGACAAGCCGCACTACGTACATGTCAGCAAGAACTATATTGAAAACATTCTGGTTGAGCTTAAAACGGATCAGAACGAAAACATTGAATTTACTTATGGTAAAACGATTGTAAAACTCCACTTTAGACCCACCAAAACCTCTCTACATATATAATATCTGTATTATATTTATAAACATAATACAAATAAAAGAGTTATGGAGCACCATCAGCTCGACCCTAACCGTTATGTTTCATACTATGTGGATCAAGTTGGTAATGGACTACCAGGATATCATGGAGCACCGACAATGTATGGTGCGGGGATAGGCGGTATATTCCGTAACCTCTTCAGGATGGTTTTACCGTTTATGAAGAGGGGCTTCAGCATAGCCAAACCACATTTAAAATCCGCGGCTAAAAATATAGTAAGTGAGGTTGTAGCCAATGCTATGACCCGAAGGGCGTCACCAGATGTGGAGCATCAAGAAGGCTCGGGGCTTATGATATTGTCTCGAAGACCAAAAAAGAGACCCCCAGGTTTAAGACGCAGGCCGGCACCTAAAAAGCGGCGGTTAACTGTTAAAAGAACCTCAGTAAGTCAAAGACGTGGTAAAGTGAGGAGGTCTGAACCAAAACAGGCTAAAAGAATACTAGGAAGTATTTTCTAAAAGAATAAGTGACATGGCTCTTTTACATCGAATGTCCTCTGAAGCTATAAAGACAGAACTCGATCTTTTCACGGCCCCTTTAACGCAGCATTCAATAGATAGATCCAGTTATGTGGAGATAGCCCCTCTCTCTGCTATTACCGATAACGGGCCTATCGAATTTTTCATACCAGGCCACGGTGACAACTATCTGGACCTCAACAACACCTTGGTGCATTTACGTCTAAAAGTGACCAAAAGAGATGGGTCTAATATTGCAGGCGATGCCAAAGTGAGTCTCATTAATTACCCCTTGGCCACCATTTTCTCCCAAGTTGATGTGACTTTGGGTGAACGCCTAATCAGTCAAAGCAGCGCCACATACCCATATAGAGCCATCATGGAGTGTTTACTAAACTACTCCGAAGACACTCTCAAAACACAATTTAGCGCCGGGCTGTTTAGCAAGGATACTGCAGGAGCCTCTATGGAATCGACAGACCCTTCCACCGGTGCAAACAAAGGACTAGCGGCACGAGCTCGCTACTGCGCCGAATCTCGAGAGTTTCATTTGCTAGGCCCTATACACTCTGACATTTTCTTTCAAGAACGGTTACTCTTAAATTCGGTTGATTTAAGATTAAAATTAACCAGGGCCAAGGATGATTTTTGCCTGATGTCTCCCCAAGACGGGGATTTTAGTTTGAAAGTGTTGGGGGCCACCCTTTTTATTAAAAAAGTGTCTGTATCTCCGGCCGTACGCCTGGGTCACTCACATGCTTTGATGAAAGGAAATGCCCTTTACCCTCTCCAAAGAATTACCATGAAAACCTTTAGCATACCTGTGGGCAGTAGAATCTGCAGTCAAGAAAACCTATTTCTAGGCCCTTTACCTAGATATGTGGTTATAGGTCTGGTTGATCACGCCTCTAATACGGGGAGTTTAGATAAAAACCCCTTTAATTTTCAACACTTCAATGCAGAGTATGTAGCTCTCTGTCAGGACGGACGTCAGGTTCCTGCTAAGGCTTTCCAACCCCAATTTAACAACAACATATCTGTGCGAGAATTTTACAATCTATTCCTGGCTACAGGGAGGCATCTAAAAGATCTCTCTTTACCTATTGACAGAAATGATTTTGCAGAGGGTTACACATTGTATGCTTTCAATTTATCCCCTGATGATGACACCTCAGGAAATCTGTCTGTGGTGTCCCAAGGTAACCTCAGGCTGGAAATGCGTTTCCGTACACCTTTAGCCTGTACAGTTAGCATGATTGTTTACGCATGCTCTGATTCAATCTTGGAAGTGAATGCCCGAAGACAGGTCTTAGTGGATTATTATTAAGGACCTTTGAGCAAAGACATGAATACCCAAGAGTTGGAAGGGCTCATGAGCCGCTTGATTGGAAAACAATTTTGTGGAGTGATGGCTTGTGATGAATTACCTATTGAGATATGGCCTGAGAGGCCTGCAATGTTTATTGTCAATACCCATCCTAAACACATGCCTGGTGAACATTGGCTAGCTATGACATTAGAACAGGAAGGTGGAAGAAAAATCTCAACTTTTTTTGATTCCTATGGCTTTCCCCCCGGTTTTTCACATTTCCCTAAATCTATTAAAGATTTTTTGACCCTAAACGGTTCAAAGATCTACTACAGCATCAAACAAGTGCAAGATAACCTTTCCACTACATGCGGTCACCACTGTGTATTTTACCTGTGCCAAAGAGCCCGGGGAGTTTCTTTTGAAGATGTTATGTTTCTTTATAAGGATGATTTAAGAAGTAATGATAACTTTGTATCTTGTTTTGTTAGAAAATATCAAAAGTGTTCAAATGTGTGTCGTTTAAGAACGCGTAATCAAGGCGTATGCTCACGTCATATGTTTCAAGAATGCCACAAATGTTAAATTGCTTATTTTTCAAATAAAACATTTTATTGAATTTAATCATAGTCATTCAAAAGTCATTTTCAAAAGTCTAACCACGCCGAGAGATCGGGATTAGGAAAAGGTCCTGAGACGTTCATGGGAGTAAATGAGTTAGCATCATCGCTTTCATAGGGGGACGGTGTCGTTGGGGCATCTTTAGGGGTGCTGTATCTCGTTGAAGGCTTTTGTTTTAAAGCTTGAATCTGTTGACGAAGCTTATGGTTGGGTACACCGGAGAGGGGAATGTTCAGGATTGCCAGGGCCTTAAGAAACTGACGCCAGCCGGGAGGCCTTCGGTCATCAGCAACCTTGTGGGCAGCCGTGGTACTTTTAAGTAAGTCCACCATATGGGACCCCCTAACAACAGCGCCCTGAAGTATAAACTCTCCAGAATCGTTCCAAGCAGCTAACCCCTTTGAGTCTTTTATCTTGTTCATAATGTATTTAACATTCTTCCTGTTACGTAAAGGCACATGTGTCAGTAGGTCATGCATAACTTTATCTTCAAAAGGCATTTGAGCTTCACCAGACATAGGATCTTCACTAGGTAAGATCGCCGGTACAGGCCTTACCGGGGCCTGGCTATCGTTAGGTTCGACATCTGTTAAAGGGTCCGGTAGGGAAAGTGTTAAATGGTTGGTCTCTCTCTCCCCTTGCTTTACCAGAGTCAAATATCTTTGCATTAGGTTTGTGTATTTTTGGATCTTATCATAGGGGTTCAATCCTTTTCGGTTCAAAACATCCTTCATGGCCGTATCCAAATCATTTTCAGCTGTTTGTCTGATATTTTCAGGACCCTGCATTTGATTTTTAAGTCTATCCAACTCTTGTTGTGGCACCAAGTACATTTTAGTGGCCATCACACCGCGTGTTCAACCCCCACGTCTGGCCGCAATAAGGCTGGTGATGAAGGGCACGGCTATACTGAGTAAAGGTATAAGAAAACCCCCAGACTGTTGTATACTATGTCTTTTCTTTTGAAGACTGGCCCTTTTATTGGCAAAGAGTTTGATCGCGGTCTTTTGTCTCTTTAATTTTTTCAATTGGTTCAGGGTGAGTGGAATGCGTCCTTTGAGAAGATTCAAAGCAATCTCACATAAGGCTAATATGAGATCTGAAGAACAACTACCCAAGATGGCCTTCCGTCCTTTAGCTGTAGACCCAACTAGCCTTGTCAAGAGGGGCAGGTTTCTTTTTAAACGCAGAGACATAGCGTTTACTTTTTAGGAAGGTATGCAGCAGGCCGCTCCCACGGAAACAGCCCTGTACGTAGCCTAAGGTGTTCTGGAGTATTTGCTTTTAAATCCACGATTAAATAAGAAAATGGCTCTTTGGTAGCGTCCTCATAGCTCTCCATAAAGTATGATTTCCGTCCAGGGTACATCTGCTGAGCTAGAGTGCTAATTTGCAGTTTGTCTCTAGGATTTTTAAACAATACCATGTAGTTGGCATTCAAGCTAATGGTCCGACTATTTTTACCTTGGTGAAACACATTCTGGACCAAGTAAAGCACGGACAGGTTTCTATGATGAGTATATTGGGTAAAAGCTCGTGCAATTTCGGGGTGTTCGCTACCAGCAAATAGCATATCGTCCAAAACCAGCAGATTATATTTATGTGGGGGGAGAAGTTCATCATCAGACAGAGATTCGGGTATTCCTTCAACAAACTTGATTTTTATTGTCTTCAATAATTCATCATACAGAGGTTGGTAACATGAATAACACCATACAATATTGTCAGGCTTTTGAGATAACACATGTTCAGAATTCTCTAAAATACTTTTTACAAAAAAAGTTTTACCACTGTTTGATGGGCCTGCAATTAAGGCCGAAAAGGGCAGTTTTAAACGGGGGTCAAAATCCTCGACAGCCGTCATTATATCTTAAGCTTTAAGACACACTGGGGCTTGTAGCATAAGTCAGTAGCCAAAGGGCAATGTGGTACCGTCAGGCAATAGCCGTCTCTTGTCATAGACTACCCTGAATCTTTTAGTGAGTGGGGCGTTTCTTAGATGGAACCCCTTTTTATCCCTCACTATTTTGTTGTAGGAGGTCAAAATCTCCAAGTCACTATTCTTGTCATTTACGAACCCGTCGACCAAGCGCGTGATTGATTCCAAGTTTACACGCGGGGCATTTTCGTAGTTTTGAGTCACGCCTTTGGCTTTCAACACCACGTGATTGTCTTTAGTCCTAAAAGCATAGCTTTTGGGCCCACATGAGGACCATTCTGTGATATGGTCACCCTCGGCGAGTTCACTAGTTAAACCCCCAAGATAGTTGCTAAGTGGGGGGGTCCAATCCCCCGGCTTGCTTACATAGACCACAGAGTCTGTGTCGTGGTAAAGAACCCGCCGCTGAAGCTGTTCCATGAGGGTGTACAGTTCAAGTCGGGCATAGGCTGTGGTAAATGCTGCAAGAAACACATTTACATTACCTGGGGGTAGAACCCACTTTGGGTTGCGCCGCCATTGCACCAAGGCAATGTCTTGACTCAAGAATGAAAAATGTGAAATTTCGTATTGGTCCGAAAAAACAAATTCCAAAAATTCTTCCGGGTCTTTAATGATCGAAGTTGTTAGCATATTGCTTCTCTGCGCTAACTTCCCCCAAAGGGAGTTCAAGTACAATTTCGAAACATTTCTTTTGGTTTTGTTGACCTGTATTCTGTCAGGGTCAAGAAGTATGCCTTCTCTGTCATGGTAGTCTTGAATGTACTTCTCTTTACTTTCTTGATCTGTGACCGATGCTGGATAGCCTGAAGCCATCTGCTTGCATCTCAAGAAGGTCTTGATGTACTCTTTAAAAAGTGTGTCTGATTTCCTGGAAAAGTTCCACACTTCAAAGATTTTGGCCACACGATACCCCTTCTCCAAAGCCTTAGAGAATTCAACGGTGACCCAGACACCGGTCAGGGCTCTTTGTTGATCTGAGTGATCACATGGGTTTTCCTGGTTGTTGTTTTCACAGCATGTGCGACAAAGGGGAAAGAAAAGTTTTCCTTTAGACCCCTTGTAAGGCAACACCGGTATAAACAGCCCCCTAGGAGGGTAGACAGTCGCTTTGATTAAACCAAAATAATTTTGGGGTTCGTCAAAGTCGCTGTGAATAATTTCAGGATGCCCTATAGGATAGCATGAGGAACTCATTACATGAGGATATAGGGATGTAAAATCTACATAGCCTATTGTCTCGTCGGGTTGAGCTACATAACGCAATGTCAAAGCATTGGTCCTGCCTCCAAACAAGGCCTGTCTCGGTTCCAGGGGCTCTGGAGGGTCATATTGGGTAAGGAAGGCCTGAACATGAGGATCCGCCTTTTTCAGGGCTGTCCATTCGTGTTCCCACAAAACCACAACTTTTAACCCGTATGTAGCCTTTAAAGAATTCAGTTTGTCTTGAAACTCTTGGTACATTTCCCCAAAAGTCTTTTGGGTTAGGACACACATGGCCTGGGGGACAAAGCATAATTTACAACCGTGGAAGAAACAACCGTTGTACTCATACACTGTCTCAACACCGTCAATCTGTGTGTATCCATCTACATGGTAAGGCCCAAAAGCCTTCTCCCCCCGATTCAAAGCATGTTGGATAAAAACATTTTTATCCTGGGCTAGGTACTCCAACCATTGAATGGAGCCACTAGAGTAGGCCTTGAATTGTCGTCGGTAGTTGTCTGGCGATGGGATCGCTATAGATGCTGGAGTTAGATAGTGTGTACGATAGGTTTTCATGCACGCGGATGCAATAGTTGTACAGCTCCAGGGGTCAATGCCTGCATCTTTGATTACCTCTTCTCTGAATCTGAGGCATCCTTCACGTAGTATAACCACGTCATTGTCACAGTATGATTCCATCTCTTTATGAAAATCAAAAGTTCCATGTCTTACTGTCTCGTACCACGTCATGAATTTCTCACGCTCTTTGGTAGACATTTGATCACAACCGTACATTTCGGGGGCTGGATAAGCTCCTATATAATGTAGATTCTCCTCAGATGTGAAGAAGTGGGGGAAATAGCCTTTGACCGAGTTTTCAAAACCCAAGGCCTCTGGCATTTGAGCCAATCTCATGGGTAAGAAGCTTAAGCTGTCAATGTATCTCTGTTTGAAGGCGTGGTCAACAAAACATAAGATTTTACTCCCTTGAGCAATGACACTGGGCGCCACGCCTTGCTGTATCAAAGGGTTCAGAAGCAGATAGGAGTCATAGGCTCGCGCATTGTGAGCTATAAACGTGAAGTTTCTGTACTGGGCCTTTCTAAAATGTTTTAGAAAGAGTCGGGCGCAATCGGGCCCCTCGGCCGACCACTTTTCACCGGTGAAAGTCATGGTAGATACAAAAATAGGCAAGTGAACCCCTGATTGCTGATTTGTCTCAAAATCATAAAAAACATATTTCTCTGTATGTTCATCTTCAGCCAAGGGCTGAATGTAACACTCATGTGTTACTTCTTGAACAACTTCTGCGTCTCTGCTTTTCAAGGGCCCTTTACAGATTGGGCAATGTATGATTCCACAAACATGGGGTTTAGGGCTGTCTATTTTAAGGTTGTAATTGCAATGACATTTTGGACATTTCTTGTTAATGTCACAAATGCTTACAGATTTACAGGCCTTGGGGTGCCATGTTTCAGTTTTGTGTTTTTCGTAACAGTAGGCCGAACGACATGTGCGGTGACAATCCTCACAGGGTGTCAAGTTTAGCGGTTGCATAGGGCAATGTTTATCCAGACATACTGAACAGTTATAACGGCACGAGTGCCCCCCCTTGCGGGTGTAGCCGGTATGACAGGCTGGACAGACATATGGGGCGCCTAAAAATGCTGTGATGTTAGTTACGGCATAGTAATGCTCATTTTGCACATAAAAGTACATAGTCTTAGGGTGTGGCTCTTGTATATTTTGGAACTTCAAGAGAGCGTCATTAGCCCTGCTGTGGTACAAAACCACAATCTTGATATTCAGAAAGTTTTCAAATTTGCCTATGTCTGAGAAAGCCACAGCCTCCTGTATACCTAAACCCACAGCCTTTTGTAGCTCTTGAGCTTTCTGTAACGCTTCGCGCTCTGTACATCCTGGGCTGAGTAAGTGGGCCAAACCTATGGCAAAGCATAGCTTATTACCATGATTGTGAACGATTATGAGGTAGGCCTTTTTATTGCTTATGATTTCGGACTGCATCAGGCTATCGAGTTTACGTCTCTGCCCGCCGCCCCCTTGTGGTGGCCGGACTAATTGTACTACAAGTTCGAGGGTCCTATCTGCTAGCACGTTTAAATTTGACTGAACAAGGCGTTCTAGCAGGTTAACAAATTGTTCAAGATCTGCTTCACCCCTATTTAAAATAAGCGACACACGGCTCTGCAGACTGTCTCCAAAAATTTCCAACTGTAAGGTATCCCTTGGTTGGCTATAAGCTCTAACTCTATCTACCAGTTCATTCAAAGTGTCCATAAGCATTACGTAAAACACAGCATATTCCCGAATCTGACCCCCCCATGCGAAATTGAAAAACTGTCGAACCTCAATATTGTGGAATTTATTTCGATACAAAACATGTTCACTGCGATCAAGACCATCCCCATCCTGATTTGCTAGACAATTGTCCAACTGTTCAAAAACATCGTATTGGGTTTCAGACTCTTCAGACATGGGTGTTAAAGGCTGGCTTAGAGGTGTAGGTGGTGCAGAATTAAACCTAGGGCTTTCGTTCTGTACATTGTGATCAAGACCTTCCCGCTCCAGATTTGATAGACATTTGTTCAGCTGTTCAAAAACATCGTATTGGGTTTCCTCTTCGAACAAGGGTGTTAAAGGATGGCTTAGAGGTGTAGGGGGTGCAGAATTAAACCTTGGGCTCTCGTTCATCTGGGTAATTAAAGATATGATTGATTCGGGTATCTGTGATAACCTGTTTTCATCTGCAGACCCTGACTCATTCATACGTGTAATAATTTCAATGAGTTCGGAGGGAATCTGGGATAATAGGTTTTCATCTATAGCCCCTATGTCAATTAGCCCAGAATCATTCATATGGTTAATTATATCTTGGAGCTCTGTAGGGATTTCCGCTAAGAGGGTTTCAATTGTCTCGCTTAGGTCTATAGGGGGCGCCATTTCTCTACTTAAGGATGTGTGTGCTTGTGTTTTTTTTTTTTACATATGTGTTTTTTAACGGAGGTATTTGCTTGTTTTAACCCTACTGTTGTTTAACATGCGGGGAAGCTCTCTACGCCAGAATGACACATCCTGATTGTATTGATGTTCGAATAGAATACCCATACGACGTTGAAGTAAAGCCTTTCGTGATTTTAAACCCTGTGTAAAAGCCTTGAAAAGCACGGCTTGGTCTATTTCACAAGAGGCTGTTGCCCCACCAGAATTGGCCGCTTCAATAAGGTTGGCCACTTCACAGAACATCAAATCGTCTACCTCAGAAATGTCATTTAAAACTTTGAAATCATCAGGCTTCGCTGTTCTGGTGACTGGGGTCTTTGGCGCCTCTTCGGGATCTAGATGTGTAGCTTCTTGGATGTCTTTATAAGCCGGCGAGGAGTCTGCATTAAAAAATAATACATACAGAAAAATAGGTTATTAACCCTAAAATATGTTTGATAAAAATGTAAAATACATTTCAGATATAAGCCTATATATTAACAATACATTAATTAAATACCTCGGCTTTTTTGAAGAGGGCTGTTCTGAAGAAGCTCTGAGAACTCGGGAACATGTCTTTGGGCAACCCTAATTATAGCATCTGCCTGGTCTGTAGCTTGTGAGCCTGAAAGTAAAAAAAAAAAAAAACACCATTAGTCCATGTTTAAACATATTCAGGCATAAAAATAAAATATATATATAAATGATAATTGATTCATACCTTGTCCTTGTAACGCTGTCTCGTGAATACCCTCCCAGTAGTATTGTTCGGGTGAAGCGGACCTGTGGATCTGGGCCCTGATTGTCCGTTGGTGTTTAATAGGGGGCGTCCAACGGTCCTGGGTCAGGGGAGTTGACAGGCCGTTTAAAGTCTCTGTTTGCGGCTTGTGTGTAAATACATCCTGGGAGTAGGGCACAATTGTCTCGTAGGCATATCCTTCACAGAAACCGTGTAGACTCCCTATGGCACCCGTTCTAGGATGTATTTCAGCTGTAAACACATAAAATAACTTTTAATATAAGATGCCTACACTTTTTGTTTTTAAGGTATAAATATTCTTACGGAATTCTTGAATCTTACTTACTACAATTCAGGGTCGGCGTTGGGATGTAAACAATTTGTTCCGGAGACCCTACGGCCGGTTCGAGTTCAGTTATATCTCGGAGAATCTGAGTGAAGGTTTGAGAATCTAAAAAAACATTAGATAATATTAAAGCTCTAATCATTTTAGCTAATATTGACATTTTATACGTTAAGAATCCGGGCCCTAAGGCCTGTTTAATATTTCTATAACATACAACGTTTTCAAACAATTCCCAAGAACAAACAAATCTAATATATAGCATATGTAAATATTTATTTCAAGAACTAACCTTGAGAAATATCCATGAGGAGGGTTTTTACCAGATGATCTTTTTTAACGGGGTCCGTCCGATAACTATTCCTGGGGGAATGCTGTAGGGTAAATGCGCGAAAACGAAGCTAACAGGGGGACCTGTTTTGCTTAGCTTTTGTAGCCGTATGACTCGCGTGGTGTCGTATTTTTTCGCGCTAAAACCGCCTCAAAGTTATCTTTGAAGCCTAAGACATGTGGTTCAAACACCTGCCATTTGGTTCAAACATAGGGTATTGGGGGGGTGTCTAAACATTAGGTATCTTTTTGATATTCTAAAATCTCCGGGGGCTAGCATCTAGATGCTGGGGGTGGGGAGGTCTCGACATCGCTGGGCTGAATGACTTTTAGGCATCTGTTTTGCCAGATAGTGTAAACCTTGGTTTCAAACGACCCCCATGCATAGAGAGCCTTGAGCGCAGATGCAAGGGTATTTTTTTAACAAACACACCCGACCCTTTTTTCTCTGTTTTTGAAACACACACACACACACGCGCGCACATTGCGCAAGTTTTTTTCTCAGGGACCGACTGCGCTAAGAGTGAACAAACGCGAGAGTTCCTGACATGGTAAGATTCTGATTTTAAAACCATTTATTTCATTCAAAATATTTAGTACATACATTTTATAGCCTTACATTATTAAGGTATTTTACAATGCCGTTCTTACAGATCCAGGGATCTGATGCAACCACCCCCCATTGTCAGTGTCCAGTTGGTCATCAAAATGCCGGGATCTCTTGCCAGGCTCAGCAACACTTGGTAAGTTTTCACTCCAGGGGTAGATCCGACGTCTGGCCTTTTGGTCTTGACTCTGTCTCAAGGAAAGCCTCGCCCAGCGCTGTAACTGTTCACCATTTTGGAAGAGAATGTCCAGCTTATTCATAAGGGTTATGAAAATTGGATAATCCACCCATTTAAAACTAAACACAGGAATAAAAAAGTTTACATGTTTGCGTGCTCTGGAAGCTACAGGAGAATTGACAGACTTTGTAGCATTAGACTTATCATAAAGGTCACAGGCTAAAATTGTCACTTTGTTGTCAGGGCTATAGTCCATTGAAGCAATTCTTAGAGCCTTGAGATCACTGCGGCCGCAGACCTGTTCTTCCAAAGCATATCCTGGCACATTTGTACCACTCAGGACCTGTTCAATTTTACAAAGCGCCAGCCTGATGTTTAGCCATTCTCTCATCCCCAGAGCCGGGGGAAAACTCCCAGGTTTTGCCTGATAAAGGGGTTTGGGTCCACTGTCTGTGAATATCTTTACCGTAGAATCCTCCGGGTGGAATATGTAAGACATGTGGCCCTCACTCGTACCCAAAAATCCTTTAAAACATTCTGGAGCTTCACACAGAACTTTTTCAAGGCTTTGGTCACTGGGTTCATGACAAGCCGTGCATAACATCCCTAAAATTGGCATAGGTGTCATTTTTGTTTAATATTCAGGGGGGTTATCATGTACAGGCTTAAACAGGTATTGTTCAGCCGCTTTATAAGGGGCATTAACCACCCCCAAACCGTGAGAAACAGGTTGACCTGACACCTGGTCACTTACTCAACCCTACCCCCCTAACCACCACGATGTCCTGACCTGAAACCCAAATATTGACATGCACCCTTCTACATGACATAGGGTCATAAATCATTACATAGGGTCATAAATCAGGCTTGGGTCATAAATCATTACCGGTTGACCTGACAACTGGACCCTTACCCAAAGACCCCCACCTAACCATCAGGATGTCCTGACAGGCAGCCCCTTAGGTTCACATAGCGGTCACATAGGTTCACATAGGGTCATCCATCAAATTTTGACGTGTGACATCTACTTTAATCTCTCTCTCTGGGCTAAACACCCATAATTCACCTGTGCGCCTTGTCATCATAATAAAGTTGTCATTTCTCAGCTGCGTAGCATTGCTAAATGGTCCCATATTTGTCAATGTATTATAAACGCATACAGTGTTGATCCTCCCATCTCTACCAGGCTCTATCAGGTACCTCTGGCACAGATGGCCAATGACTTCTCCTTCATTATCTCTCACAGGGAAAAGAAAAGAAAAGTAACACAATTACAGAAAAGGCAATTAGTGCCACGCTGTCAATGTTACGGAACTGAGGGGTGTAATTACCAAGATGAGGTTTTTGACGGCTCTGACTGTGTTGCGCTCGGCAGCGACGCCACCCTCCATACCTGTTTTTTTAATGAGTGTCTCTCGGCTTGGGTGAGGCGGTAAGGAGTGGTGATGATGTTCACGGGGTGCACAGGGGAGAGAAGGGTTCCATTATGCAATAGGATAGATGCGAGACCGACAAATTGGCTACATAAACTTGAACTGAATAAGTAATTCTTCAATATTAGGTTATTACCCCATCTCAGAAACATACTGTGTCTAAACTATGAATTCCATTTGATCATATCCAACATTT
Source organism: Salvelinus namaycush (assembly GCF_016432855.1). Classification (NCBI taxonomy): domain Eukaryota; kingdom Metazoa; phylum Chordata; class Actinopteri; order Salmoniformes; family Salmonidae; genus Salvelinus; species Salvelinus namaycush. The sequence goes on from NC_052311.1 coordinate 50,533,776, forward strand.
CTTTAGTAAACATCACATAAAGCTAGGTTGTATCTGATAGCATCACCTTTCTCCCCTCTCATGTCTATGTGCTACATGAAGAGTCTACACCACATATGAGATCTGGAGAGATCCTGACCTTTCACAGGGAAACAGTTCCCTGCAGCCATCTGTCAAAAGCCCTGCGAGATGAAACCCTGGCTTACAGGGAATAAGATGGATGACTACACTTCATGTCCTCTGCACTTCAGTGGCAGCAGGGTAGCTTCTGTATCAAGTATTCTTCTGTCATGGCGCACCTTTGTAATGAGTCACCCTTTAGCAGTATGGAGTACTGATATCATTTGTGCATGATTATTCACAAGAATACACATCTGTTTATTCAACAACAGCAAAGCAAAAGCCTGACTGCATAATATAGGGTAGATTTGTATATTGTGACTGTGAGTGTACTGTAGTAACATAGTATCTTTAGGTGCTTTTTATTTGAAAAACCCAGCCAGATTTATACTCTTACAAAGTATTGTAAGTACTACGACTCCATAACAGTGATAGAGAAGTTCTCCTCAGATTAAGTAGTGTATAGCTTTAGTCCGGTACGTTAAGCCAATGATCCAAGTTTATGGCTCCATTCCTCTGTATCAAGACCCAAAACGTCTCTGTTGAATGCACCACAGCCCCATTATATCATTATGGCGCCTCAGCACCAGCATGGAGTGATTTCCTGACTTTACACACTGATCCAGTCAACCACAACTGGGCTTCAAAACTCCAATGTGTCACCATAAGCCTGGTGATACTTGCTTTTTATGGGTGGTTTGATGGCCACCTTTAATGGCTTCAGACTGGAGTCTGATACTGGTTGTATACTGCCTCAGCTCAGTGGTGAAAGCAGGCCAGCGTTGATGGAATTGCGGATTCAGCTTAGACGGCTGTCTGTTTTACATGCATGCAGTGTTTGTTCATGTTGGTTTTGAACGGCATTCCAGTGTTTTGAGCACAACATTTCCAGTAATTTGTCTTGACTGTAGCCTATACCGTATATGGGAATATCGGAGCTGAATAGAAACCAATAACCCAACATGTATTTTACATTACTGGGTCGTTCCATGAAATGAGTGCCCCTTTAATATTTTAAGTAGAAATTGTGCACCAATATTGCATTTTAAAAGCCTGTTATAGTCAATGAAGTAAAGTAGACCACATGGAGAATTCAATAAATATATTTTTTTATATGAATAAAGACTTGCCAAACTGCCAAAATTCAGTTGAACATGTGCTCTTCATGACAGAATTGAAAAATGTAGTGAAATCAGACAGGTTTTTTTCTCACCAAATTACACATCTCAGAAGGCACCGAATTGGTGGAATGACCCTAGTATGTTTAAAGTTAAGTGTTTGCAGGTCTTTAGGCAACGTTATTTTCCAAAACACGCACATTCAGAGAGAGGAGGAAATTACATTTTCCACATATTCTTCTTAATGTGATACGTATCCAGATCACTGTTGTTCAATTATTTTACAAGAATATGTGTGCCAATCCTCTCTCCTTATTGCTCTTATTTTCGACTTCTTTATTGCTCTCATTTACGCCTTCATTTTCCCTTACTCCTTCCCTCCCCCCCTCCATCCCTCATTCCCTTCCCTCCCCTCTTTCCATAGACAAATTCAACCTTTCACCCTTAGACTTGGGTTATGTGTCTACAGCGAGAAAATGGCCCGTATTGTGACTGCTTCTCTGTCTGCAGCCGGAACCCTAAGAGAGCTCTCAAAGAATGTCTGTCCTTTGGCTGTCTCATACCGCTGGAACAGATTCAGAAAACAGGGCCAGTCGTAAGGAAAATTTATGGAGAATGACGAGACAGACATGGAAATGTCCAGATGGTTATCATTTTTACCCTGACTATCTGGGTGCTTATTAGAATATGCTTGTATCTCTGAGGCCTTGAGGATGTCTTAGGCATTAGACATGGTCATTTATTTACCCTTTAAAAAGCACTGACGGATTGTGAACGTGGCAGTGTTTGGCTGAATATTTCAGAGACAGTTTATTAGTGTGGTGACAACAAATAGTGCATCGGTCTTAGAACTGGCCAACCCGACTGGGATTCATTTAGACAGGATCACAGAGCAATAGGCATTTTAACATTTCTCCCATGTTTAGGCGTGGTCCCATGTTTATTTGACGTAGTTCTCTGAAATATATTCAAGATCACCTGAGTGTGCAATCTTCAGTATCATCATGGATTAGCAACCACTGAGACACAAATAGGGGATTCTGATCAGCAGACCCATTTTGATTTTTGCAGTCCAAAAAAGACACAATCTCCTTGTGAATAATAGCCCAAATCCTCTTATCTCAGGCGTAATCGCGTCTTGTGGGGCTTGTGGATTGCTTGACGAGAGAGGAGATTGGAGACGATTTTTTGCATCACTTGTTCTTTTTGGGTTGAAAATATGAATCGATTTATTAAAAGTCATTGTCTCTCCCATCCTAATCCTCTGGTTGGTATTCCGGAGATGCTACAGTGATTTCAAGTGACATAGTGTGTCGCTTCGGGAGTCCAGAATTATCATACAGATAATACAAGTCCCTGTTATAGTCTGTGGGTTTAGTTCAGCTTAATGGAGCGATTTTAAAGTGCTTTTACAGTTGAGTAAAACAGAGAAACAGCTGAGCAAAGGAGCAATAACATCCCATAATGTTACATTGGGACAACGATGTGCAAGGGCCAGGGCTAAAACTTCTGCTGTTACTGGGGCAACATCTAATCTAATGCATTACACACACTTCTCTCCCACACACACAGGAAACTCTTGTTTTCCAAAAATGTTAATCCAATTTCAACCAGACAGGAGAAAATACACACCTAGCATTGCCAGGCACAGGGATTCATATCCTGCCATCTAATCGATTGGTATTGTACGATGAAGCCAACAGCTGTTCATTTGTCAACACCCATCCACTGGGGCACATTTAGCTTCCTGCTTTGTGTCACATTCTGCATGGTTTTTAATGAACAGCTTCCTGCCTGCAAGCCAGAGCATCTCTCCCATTCTGACAAGGCAGCTACACTCCTTTATGTAGACACAGACTGCCCAAGCCTTTATCAGCTGTGGAGAGAATGAGAGTGCTGCAATTGTGTTATCTAGCCTCGGGCCAGCTATTTCCCTGATACGTCTGCTCTCTCTGTATCCACTCTTCTCATAACATCATAGCTACACCCATTTCAAGGCATCCAACGATTAATTGGGACCCCAAGTGGTTCACAGCCAAAGGGCAGAAGAACCCGAAGAGTCTTTTAGATTACAGCATTTTGTTTAAATACCTCTAATAGCTACTTATGTCTCCTAACTCATTCGCCCATGGTAACAACATCCCCATTTACGAACATTACTTTGCAGTAAGCGGTAAGTTGCGGTTCAAGAGCATATTGATTTTATACAGCTAAATGCAAGATATTAGAGTGGAACACCACTGAATTACCTGAAGCATATCCTGTGTCAACCTGGACTAGGGGTAGACGTAACATAGCAAACTCAAATTAGAATGATATGTTCCGTTTGGTATGGTATGTGTTAATTTGTGGACGTCCATCATCCATTTCATATGATATGTTACGAATTAAAATGTGTATGATATGTTACGATTTGCAATTTGTACAGTATGTTACACATTTATAATACACATAATATGTTACGAATTCCAATTTGTTGTGGCTAACGTTAGCTAGGTGGGGTTAGGGGTTAAGGTTAGGATTAAAGTTAGGGTTAGGAGTCAGGCTAAAAAGTTAGGGTTAGGGGAAGGGTTAGCTGAAATGCTAAGTATCTGCAAAGTAGCTCAAAGGTAGTAAGTAGTTGCAAATTTTCAAATTTGCTAAAATGCTAAAGTTGTCTGTAATGAGATTCGAACACACAACCTTTGGGTAACCTTCTGTCTTATGTTACTTTTGATGTGGGTATATGTCATACTAATTTGAGTGTACCGGATTTATACTCACTATGGTACGTCTAGTCTATGATACCAGGCTGCTTGTGTTTACACTATGGCTGACATTTTATCAATGTAACATGCAAACTAATAAAGATGTGAAAGCGTGCAATAAAATCTATCATGACATTAACTGAATTCTCCAGATCACAATAGTCTGATACAGTTTCTCTGTGCTTACTCTCCCATACTGTATGTAAAGCTGGTGCTGCATGTCATCAGGGAGGCTCTGAGACAGAGTTTAGTGAGGTGTTGTATGTCTGTATCATCAGACAGACTTTGAAGGGCGTTTTACTTACACACTCTCCCTCTAGCTCGTGCTCTGTCCCTTGGAAGTGCCATGCAGGCTGGTGACAGTCTGGGGCATGCCCCTGTCACTGGCATCACCCAGCCCAGCCACACTGTCTGACACGCCATGCCCTGCCAACCATACGACTCAGGGGAGAAATGAGCTCAGTAGTTAGTGGAGAGTTATTGTGCTATGTCAGTGAGTAAGTGATGGATTGAGTGAGTTAGCAATGGATTGACTGACTTACTGACATGTTTTTTTTTCTCGCTTTAATGTTTATATAATGGAAAAGCACAGTTGACTGTAGTTGTATTTCAGACGTTTGAAGTCCATGCATTGTAATTTAATAATGTGACTTATTCACAGTCAAATGCAGGGACTGCTTGACTAACATGAACACAATAGAACAATTTGCTTTTAGGGTTTCCCGGACACAGATTAAGCCTTGTCCTGCACTAAAATGCATGTTTAATAGAGATTCTCCATTGAATGTGCTTCTGTGTCCAGGAAACCATTGGGATTTGTGGTAGCCTAGCACTATGATTTAGGTACATACTATTTTCACTGTATTGCAAAGTTACTATGCTCTAATCCTTCCTTCTCAATGTACTGATGGAGCTTCCATGGAAAGCCAAAAGTTTATTCATCATCTTAAAAAGTTTAGAAGTTCCATGGCATATTTCACAGTTAAATAATCATAATGGACTGCATAGCCGACAATTTCATGAATAGGACAATTATTATACTGTAAGCTACATTAGCCTTAAATTACAGTCCTTAGAAAGGCTGTACATTTTTCCTCACAGTAAGCAGAGGATTATGACTTGACATACTTTTTTAACAGTTGTCCCACGTTTTCCCCATCGTCAAAGCGGGTATTGTCTGCATTCACATGCGCACAGCTACAGTGGCATGTCCTTACTCTTCAGGTCCTTTGTCAGTTTCAGGAATTCCTCATATGGTCTTTTCTTTGATAAGGGGCTAGCTCTGCTGGGTCATATGTTTCAAATGTAAAAGTCACTGACTTCGTCTCCCATCCCTTTTCTTATGCCTCCTGTCAGATAGTGGTAGAGTAATACAATGTGTTGTGGAGCTATACTGAAGAGGTTGATGAGATTGTGAAGGTGGTGAGAGGGCCATGTGCAGCCAGCAAATCAATATCACCTCTGTATTAATTTGACATTTTGTAGTACGGTTAGTCTCTTTTTTGAAACAGCATTTCAGTGAAAGGGTCTTCACAGTCTTTTAATTATATTTAAGTGATTTGTAATTAAATTATTTAATGTCTGTTGTTTCTGATACCGTTTCCTTCCAGAATTCTACATAGGAGATGTGGTGGAAAAAGTACTCAATTGTCATACTTGAGTAAAAGTAAAGATACCTTAATAGAAAATGACTCAAGTAAAAGGGAAAGTCACCCAGTAAAAGTCTACTTGAGTAAAAGTCTAAAAGTATTTAAATATACTTAAGTATCAAAATTAAATGTAGTTGCTAAAATATACTTACGTATCAAAAGTAAAAGTAGGAATAGTTTAAAATTTACGGATAGACAGGGTCACACTCCAACACTCAGACATCATTTAAAAACAAAGCATTTGTGTTTTGTGAGTCCGCCAGATCAGAGGCAGTAGGGATGACCAGAGATGTTCTCTTGATAAGTGAATTGGACTATTTTCTGTCCTGCTAAGCATTCAAAATGTAACGAGTCCTTTTGGGTGTCAGGGAAAATGTATGGAGTAAAAAGTACAGAATTTTCTTTAGGAATGTAATGAAGTAAACATAAAAGTTGTCAAAAATATCAATAGTAAAGTGAAGTACAGATACCACCAACAACTACTTAAGTGGTTCACTGCATAGGAGTACTGTTGAAATTCACTGTTTTATCCACACCACTTTTCTCTGTATAGTCTGTAAGCCTTTAGGCATTTCCTTTCAATCTACCCAATGGCCTATAACCCATAAGCACAGAGATATCTGTGGACAAAGTTTGGAACACCTGTTGTGGCTAGATTGACACAGCATTGGGATTTCTTCTGAAACATTAGTATTCTCACCCTCTCAGCAGGTACTATAATTAATCCATCTTCCCTAATTACTAAATGATTAGCTACGTATCATAATTTTGTTGTTCTGAAGGTTTCTTTGTCTTCATTTGGGGGCAAAACTGATATGAGTTTCTGATGCAATTAGTCATCATTAAAGATGTGTATGTTGTTGTTGACAGTTCTAAAGGTTTGCTCAGGAGACAGATTAGTGGGGAATGTGTTTTGTAGAAAACCAAGACGATGCCTCTGATATTGGAATAGGGAGGGGGCGGAATGTTAATGACCTATACTGTATTTAGCAGCACCGTCCCTTAGGAATAGTACAACCTGGGTTACCTTCTGGGTTTTAAATGGAAGTTTAGGTAGAGGGTGCATGTGAGTGTGCGTATATTAGGCATGTGTGTATAAATGCACGTATATCTAGATTATTGTTCCTGCTTCTGCTGATAATGAGTCAATTATCTCGATCATTTAGAGCACAAAACAACTCAGCAGTTTGAAATGATGTGCAACTTTACAAATGCAGCCAGATCATTTGGTAATGCCCTATAGACATTGTGTCGTGTAGTAATTCTTCTCTCTGTTATGTCAGTAAGAAAATACACAGGAGGGAAATTATGGAGCCACTATGGAGAACAGGAGCTAAAAATATTTAATTTTGTTCTCTGTGGGATATCTAAATAGCTAGCCTGGCCTTGATTCTCTGCCAACATAAAAGCAGCTCAAAAATATATGTACATTAGGAGGATGTTGAGCACAGATATTACTGCTTACACAAACCTGTGATCACATTATTTATGACCAAATATATGGAGATATTTGAGGACCCAACCATGAGAAGGAGATATTGCCCATGTTCCAGAGTGGCGATTCCCTATATCAATCAATCAAATGTATTTGTAAAGCCCTTTTTACATCAGCAGATGTCACAAAGTGCATATACAGAAACCCAGCCTAAAACCCCCAATGAGCAAGCAATGCAGATTTGTACAAGTTTGCTCTCCAATGTCTCTGAGAGTTTTGGCAAGAAATCCTTTGCTTTGTAGATGTGGCCCCAGTGAAATCATGGCTTTAAATGCTTACTGGGAGAAAAATGCCATGGATAACAAATATTGATTGAGCAGTCAAACAATCGATAAGCCGCGATTAGGAAATTAAATAGTCAGGTGAAACACAGACAGGCTTGTCCACTAATTTCCCAGCGACTTGCCGTAAACATACATATTTATATACGCACGTGCGCACACACACACTCACACATGGACAAACACTCCCCATTGTCCCATACAAACAGAACTTCACAAACACTGCTGTGTTCTATCCTTCACACTGGTAAGATTACCTTTCTGGTAAATTCCAAATAAATGTATAAAACAATGAAACAAATAAATTGTCCAGGCTGAGGATGAAGAAGGATTATGCTTTCATTGCCACTAATAAAATGAAATAGCTGAACAATTGTATTAGCCAGGACAAATAATTGAATTAGGACAGTTGAAGGACGTTTGCCACTAAAACAATTCATATTCAATGTTTTCTATCATTGTCCACAATAATACTTTGTCCAAGGCCTGAGCTGGCCAACTGTATTGGGTGTGAGAAAGTGACTGCTATTGTAAATGAGATGTTTTGTGGTGCTGCAAACTTGCCATATAGTATGTTCCCTAGCACAGATTGATTGGTATATTTTGTTTTTAAAGTGGTGTTGAGAAGTGCTTGATGTATTGCATACTCACCCCATCTTTGGAGCATGACTAATTTACTGGTACTGGACACTGGTCTCAACTACCTCCAGCAACAACCTGATGCCAGTCATTTCAATTCAAGTTGACTACAGCCAGAAGCACAAATACTGTATACAGTCGTGGCCAAAAGTTTTGAGAATGACACAAATATTAATTTTATCAAAGTCTGCTGCCTCAGTTTGTATGATGGCAATTTGCATATACTCCAGAATGTTATGAAGAGTGATCAGATGAATTGCAATTAATTGCAAAGTCCCTCTTTGCCATGCAAATGAACTGAATCCCCAAAAAACATTTCCACTGCATTTCAGCCCTGCCACAAAAGGATCAGCTGACATCATGTCAGTGATTCTCTTGTTAACACAGGTGTGAGTGTTGACGAGGACAAGGCTGGAGATCACTCTGTCATGCTGATTGAGTTCGAATAACAGACTGGAAGCTTCAAAAGGAGGGTGGTGCTTGGAATCATTGTTCTTCCTCTGTCAATCATGGTTACCTGCAAGGAAACACGTGCCGTCATCATTGCTTTGCACAAAAAGGGCTTCACAGGCAAGGATATTGCTGCCAGTAAGATTGCACCTAAATCAACCATTTATCAGATCATCAAGAACTTCAAGGAGAGCAGTTCAATTGTTGTGACGAAGGCTTTAGGGCGCCCAAGAAAGTCCAGCAAGCGCCATACCGTCTCCTAAAGTTGATTCAGCTGCGGGATCGGGGCACCACCAGTACAGAGCTTGCTCAGGAATGGCAGCAGGCAGGTGTGAGTGCATCTGCACGCACAGTGAGGCGAAGACTTTTGGAGGATGGCCTGGTGTCAAGAAGAGCAGCAAAGAAGCCACTTCTCTCCAGGAAAAACATCAGTGACAGACTGATATTCTGCAAAACGTACAGGGATTGGACTGCTGAGGACTGGGGTAAAGTCATTTTCTCTGATGAATCCCCTTTCCGATTGTTTGGGGCATCCGGAAGAAAGCTTGTCCGGAGAAGACAAGGTGAGCGCTACCATCAGTCCTGTGTCATGCCAACAGTAAAGCATCCTGAGACCATTCATGTGTGGGGTTGCTTCTCAGCCAAGGAAGTGGGCTCACTCACAATTTTGCCTAAGAACACAGCCATGAATATAGAATGGTACCAACACATCCTCCGAGAGCAACTTCTCCCAACCATCCAGGAAGAGTTTGGTGACAAACAATGCCTTTTCCAGCATGATGGAGCACCTTGCCATAAGGCAAAAGTGATAACTAAGTGGCTCGGGGAACAAAACATTGATATTTTGGGTCCATGGCCAGGAAACTCCCCAGACCTTAATCCCATTGAGAACTTGTGGTCAATCCTCAAGAGGCGGGTGGACATAAACCCACAAATTCTGACAAACTCCAAGCATTGATTGTGCAAGAATGGGCTGCCATCAGTCAGGATGTGGCCCAGAAGTTAATTGAGAGCATGCCAGGGCGGATTGCAGAGGTCTTGACAAAGAAGGGTCAACACTGCATATATTGACTCTTTACATCAACTTCATGTAATTGTCAATAAAAGCCTTTGACACTTATGAAATGCTTGTAATTATACTTCAGTATTCCATAGTAACCTCTGACAAAAATATCTAACAACACTGAGGCAGCAGACTTTGTGAAAATGAATATTTGTGTCATTCTCAAAACTTTTGGCCACGACTGTAGTAAAGGATATAACCCTGCTACTTGTCAAGCCACCACAGGCTGTAATTAGTATAATGTTAGACCCTGTTTACTGTTCAAATTATATTCTTTGAGTGGCATCATAGTATCATTATTGTGTTGGTGAAATTGCTGTAATTAGTTCCCTGGTCACTATGCATTTGACACAACCTACAGTATTTGCATATTATGGATATGGTTTCTAAAAACACACCGGCAACAACAACATTTCCCCCACTAGGTAGGTTTAAAAAAAGAAGTAACCCACCCACACACACACAGCACTCTAGCCATTAGATGTTGACAGGCATTTGTGATTGCCAGTTGTTGGAATTGCAGCATTTGTAGCAGCTATTTAAGGTTGGGAAATGGGCGAGAAAGTAGCCCATTTAGGTTCATCCATTTCCCCTTGTAATGAGCCGACCTAGCGGGAATCTATCTAATAGCCAATTACATACGTCCTCCCACTCCCTGTCCAAGTATGGGGAGCTTGGAGTGAGTGTGTTTTTACATGGTTGAGTAGCAATGTGGGGGAAATGTTCCTAGACACCATTTTAGGTGAGGGAGATGAGTGTCTCTCTCTATTTGTTCAATGTAACAAAGATGTTATTTAAAAATATATATATATTTTTTTATTGAATTTTAAAACAATCTACCTGCAGTGAAGCTCAACATTTACGTTACATTCAGTCATCTAGCAGACACTCCCATCCAGGAGACCCACAGGAGAAACCAGGGTCAAGCATCCCGCCCAAGGGCACATCGACAGATCTCACACCAAGTCAAACCAGCGAGTTGGTTACACCCAAGCTCCCAACCATCCGAGATGCCCCCACAGTCTCCCACCCCCCGAAAAACCTCCCCCTCCACCTTAAATGCACTATGCATTATGTTGGTTGAATGCTGTAACAACACAGAATAAAACAGTTGACAAAAGTCCCATGACGGTAGTGACTGCCCATTACTCCTTATCACTTCTTATCCCTAATTTATTCACATTACTTTAAGAAAATATTCTGTTGTTGTGTATATTATTTGGTTACTATATTATTTAATTCCATGTCATCATCTCATCTCTATAGAGCTGCTGTCTGACAAAATCGAAAATGTTTTATAGTTCTTCAAAGTAAATAAGGCACACTTTTATGCAGGTTGACGTTTATTACCATGAGCCTTGTCCTAGGGGCAAAACTGAGCGATTTCACCTGTCATTTTTTGTCAACAATCTAAACAAAATACTCTGTCAGTGGAATAATTATTTTGGGGTAAACATTTATTTTATGAAAAATAAAACATAATTATTAGATAATTATTCAACTCCCTGAGTCAATAAATGTTTGAATCACCTTTGGCAGTGATTACAGCTGTGAGCCTTTCTGGGTAAGTCTCTAAGAGCTTTGCACACCGGGATTGTACAATATTTGCACCTTGTTCTTTTTCAAATTCTTCAACCTTTGTCAAGTTGGTTGTTGATCATTGCTAGGCAACCATTTTCAAGTCTTGCCATAGATTTTCAAGCCGATTTAAGTCAAAACTGTAACTAGTCCATTCAGGGACATTCAATGTTGTCTTGGTAAGCAACTCCAGTGTATATTTGGCCTTGTGTTTTAGGTTATTGTCCTGCTGAAAGGTGAATTTGTCTCCCAGTGTCTGTTGGAAAACAGACTAAACCAGTTTTTCCTCTAGGATTTTGCCTGTACTTAGCTCTATTCTGTTTATTTTTATCCCAAAAAACCTCCCGTGCCCAATGACAAGCATATAACATGATGCAGCCACCACCATGCTTGAAAATATGAAGAGTGGTACTCAGTGATAGTTTCTTTGCCACATTTCTTGCAGATTTACTTTTTTTTTATTGTTGAAATCCCTGGCGGTTTCCTTCCTCTCCGGCAACTGATTTGGGAAGGACGCCTCTTTCTTTGTAGTGACTGGATGTATTGATACACCATCCAAAGTGTAATTAATAACTTTACCATGCTCAAAGGGATATTCAATGTCTGCTTTCTTTTTTTACCCATCTACCAATAGATGCCCTTCTTTGAGAGGCATTGGAAAACCTCCCTGGTCTTTGTGGTTGAATCTGTGTTGAAAATTCACTGCTCGACTGAGGGACCTTACAGATAATTTTATGTGTGGGGTACGGAGATGAGGTAGTCATTCAAAACGCATGTTCAACACTATTATTGCACAGAGTGAGTCTATGCAACTTACAGTTGAAGTCGGAAGTTTACATACACCTTAGCCAAATACATTTAAACTCAGTTTTTCACAATTCCTGACATTTAATTCTAGTAAAAATTCCCTGTTTTATGTCAGTTAGGATCAACACTTTATTTTAAGAATGTGAAATGTCAGAATAATAGTAGAGAGAATAATAGTATAAGAATAATAGTATTTCTTTCATCACATTCCAAGTGGGTCAGAAGTTTACATACACTCAATTAGTATTTGGTAGCATTGCCTTTAAATTGTTTAACTTAGGTCAAACGTTTCGGGTAGCCTTCCACCAGATTCCCACAATAAGTTGGATGAATTTTGTCCCATTCCTCCTTACAGAGCTAGTGTAACTATGTCAGGTTTGTTGGCCTCCTTGCTCGCACATGCTTTTTCAGTTCTGACCACAAATTATCTATAGGATTGAGGTCAGGGCTTTGTGCTAGCCACTCCAATACCTTGACTTTGATGTCCTTAAGCCATTTTGCCACAACTTTGGAAGTATGCTTGGGGTCATTGTTCATTTGGAAGACCCATTTGCGACTAAGCTTTAACTTCCTGACTGATGTCTTGAGATGATGCTTCAATTTATCATCTTATCTTTCCTTCCTCATGAAGCCATCTATTTTGTGAATTGCACCAGTCCCTCCTGCAGCAAAGCCCCCCCCCCCCCCCCCCCCACACAACATGATGCTGCCACCCCCGTGCTTCACAGATGACGTTGGGATGGTTTTCTTCAGCTTGCAAGCCTCCCCCTTTATCCTCCAAACATAACGATGGTCATTATGGCCAAACAGTTCTATTTTTGTCTCATCAGACCAGAGGACATTTCTCCAAAAAGTACGATCTTTGTCCCCATGTGTAGTTGCAAACCGTAGTCTGGCTTTTTTATGCCAGTTTTGGAGCAGTGGCTTCTTCCTTGCTGAGCAGCCTTTCAGGTTATGTCGATATAGGACTCGTTTTACTCTGGATATAGATACTTTGTACCTGTTTCCTCCAGCATCTTCACAGGGTCCTTTGCTGTTGTTCTGGGATTGATTTGCACTTTTCGCACAAAAGTACTTTAATCTCTAGGAGACAGAACGCGTCTCCTTCCTGAGTGGTATGACGGCTGCGTGGTCCCATGGTGTTAATACTTGCGTACTATTGTTTGTACAGATGAACGTGGTACCTTCAGGCGTTTGTAAATTGCTCCCAAGGATGAACCAGACTTGTGGAGGTCTACAATTGTTTTTCTGAGGTCTTGGCTGATTTCTTTTGATTCTCCCATGATGTCAAGCAAAGAGGCACTGAGTTTGGAGGTAAGCCATGAAATACATCCACAGGTACACATCCAATTGACTCAAATTATGTCAATTAGCCTATCAGAAGCTTCTAAAGCATGACGTAATTTTCTAGAATTTCCCAAGCGGTTTAAAGGCACAGTCAACTTAGCGTATGTAAACTTCTGAACCACTGGAATTGTGATACAGTGAATTCTTGTTTATTAACAAGAAATTTGTGGAGTGGTTGAAAAACTAGTTTTAATGACTCCAACCTAAGTGTATGTAAACTTCCGACTTCAACTGTATGTGACTTGTTATGCAAATTTTTACTCCTTAACTTATTTTTTCTTGCCATAACAAAGGCGTTGAACACTTATTGACTCAAGACATTTCATATTTACATTTTTTATAAAAAAAATAACATTTCTAAAAACATAATTCCACTTACACATTATGTCACAAAATCTAACATTCAGACTGTCACAACAAAATGTGGAAAGAATCAAGGGGTGTGAATACTCTCCAAAGAAAATGTATTTTCAGGTAGAGATATGAAGCATCTGCTCTCTATTTCTCTCCATCGCACGTTTTTCACGCCCCACAAAGATCGGATAAATAAGCTGTTGTGCTGATTAAAGAAGCAATAAAACTCGCCTATTTGTGAGTTCGATTACAGGCTCAAAATGGCCAGAAACAAAGAACTTTCTTCTGAAACTCGTCAGTCTATTCTTGTTCTGAGAAATGAAGGCTATTCCATGCCAGAAACTGTCAAGAAACTGAGGATCTCATACAACGCTGTGTATGTCACGGCTGACTAGGTGTAATGAAGGAATCAAACGCAGAGAGCAGAGAGGTCCAGTGGAAAGATGCACTTTAATGCAGCACCAAAAGTAAATGCCCAAACACGCAGGGCGCAAAACACTGACCAACCCAATACAACGGGTAACACGGTCCAGAGCACAAAAAACAACACCAAACGACACAACCGTGAATAACAAAATAATCCCGCACAACAAAGGGGGGGTTTCACAACCTAAATAGGGAAGTAAATCAAACACACACAAACAAGGAACAGGTGTAACTAATTAGACAAAACTAACCGAAAAGAAAAAGGAATCGGTGGCGGCTAGTAGGCCAGTGACGATGACCGCCGAGCACCACCCAAACAGGCGGGGGAGCTAACTTCGGCAGGAGTCGTGACAGTGTACTACTCCCTTCACAGAACAGCGCAAACTGGCTCTAACCAGAACAGAAAGTGGAGTGGGAGGCCCCGGTGCACAACTGAGCAAGAGGACAAGTACATTAGAGTGTCTAGTTTGAGAAACAGATACCTCACAAGTCCTCAATTGGAAGCTTCATTAAATAGTACCCACAAAACACCAGTCTCAACGTCAATAGTGAAGAGGAGACTCCAGGATGCTGGCCTTCTAGGCAGAGTTGCAAAGAAAAAGCCATATCTCAGACTGGCCAATAAAAATAACAGATTAAGATGGGCAAAATAACACAGACACTGGACAGAGGAAGATTGGAAAAAAGTGTTATGGACAGATTAATCTAATTTTCAGGTGTTCGGATCACAAAAAAATAACATTCGTGAGACGCAGAAAAAATGAGAAAAGATGCTGGAGGAGTGCTTGACGCCATCTGTCCAGCATGGTGGAGGCAATGTGGTGGTCTGGGGATGCTTGGGTGTTGGTAAAGTGGGAGATTTGTACAGGGTAAAAGGGATCTTGAAGATGGAAGGCTATCACTCCATTTTGTAACGACATGCCATACCCTGTGGACGGTGCTTAATTGGAGCCAATTTCCTCCTACAACAGGACAATGACCCAAAGCACAGCTCCAAACTATGCAAGAACTATTTATGGAAGAATCAGTCAGCTGGTATTCTATCTATAATGGAGTGGCCAGCACAGTCACCGGATCTCAACCCTATTGAGCTGTTGTGGGAGCAGCTTGAGCGTATGGTATGCAAGAAGTGCCCATCAAGCCAATCCAACTTGTGGGAAGTGCTTCAGGAAGCATGGGGTGAAATCTCCTCAGATTACCTCAACAAATTGACAACTAGAATGCCAAAGGTCTGCAAGGCTGTAATTGTTGCAAATGGAGGATTCTTTGACGAATGCAATTCAATTATTATTTCAATTAAAAATCATTATTTATAACCTTGTCAAGCGTCTTGACTATATTTCCTATTCCTTTTGCAACTCAGTTCATGTATGTTTTCATGGAATACAATGACATTTCTAAGTGACCCCAAACTTTTGAACGGTAGTGTACATGTAATCTGTTTTGCTCTATGACGCTCACAAGCCACACGAGTAGTTAGAAGGTAAGGAGTTCTTAGAACATCATATGAAATCCCAGGACATAATGTCTATAATGTCTATAATACTGTAATAAGCTCACATAGTTGCTGTCACAAACTCCAAACTCCACACAGTTGTCACTAAATAGTTAGATTTTCATTTTACTACTGAGGAAACAATTTCTGTACCTACAGCATTCATTTTCACTGGAAAAACTGTGCGGAAAAACTACCATTATATATAATAATACATTAATATCCAGGCATTCCACAAAATGGAACAATTACATTTTTAAAAGTATAACGCCTAAGACAGTCAGTGATGACAAAGAGTTTAAATTGGAAGAGATGAACAGTAATGCTCGTTAACATCGGACCTTATTTTTATAAATGTTTATTTGTCAATAAAACTCATTAATGAAACTGTTTATGTCATATTGTCAAATTGTTTTGTGTTTTACTTGTAGCTCTGGTTGTCCTGAAAAGACAATTGTTAAACACTGTAAAACACGTAAGTGCTGGACATGCAAATAAATTAAAATAGTGAAAAAAAACGCTGAATTTTGCTGGGGTCCTCGGACCCGATGAGTTGGGCGTAGATAAAAGGTCACCACCATTTTGTTACTAATGACCGTGTTTCTCTTCCTGGTTTCTTCCTTCCTCTCTTTATTTCTAAGTTATCATCACTCCTGAAGTCTGCCTCCATTTTCTGTCCTTTCCACTCTGTCATCCTCATCTTCAATCTTTCCTTTCTTCTCCTGTCAGCCTCTGTTCTTCCTCCCTTCCTTCTCTCTTTCTCCTGCTGTCTCTCTTGCTTCCTCATCCCCTTAATCTCTCTCTCTCTCTCTCTTTATCCTGCTCTTTGTTCCTGTCACCCTCTCTATGTTAGTAATGACCTCTGTCATTGAAGGGGATGTGGTAGGATAGGGAGGGTGGTGGTTTGGCTTTCTACAATTATGTTAAAGTTGTCTCACACACACATTCGCGCACACTTGCACGCAATCATTCATACACTTGCACACGCTCACACAAATATACTATCCACCCACAACCACATACTTTGACATTGACACCATACATTTACACCATTGACATGTTCACTTCCTCAGATCTCCTTTAGATTATCAAGAGTGTTGAGGATGGTTCCTACCTGCCCTGCAATCATACCATCTCTTGAGCATTATAGTGAGTATAATCAAAGCCATTTCAAAGGCTGAAGGACACGATTGAAAGAGTCAAGGACCCTTATTTAGGAAAGATTTCTGACAGATAGAAACTTGCCACTTCATCTTGTGTGTGTTGTGAAGAGAGGGAGCATAGAAAGGCGAAAGAGAACGATGAGTAGAGGAAGGACAACCTTGGAGAAGGACAACCTAGACAGACTTTGCCCTTTCAGACCAATGTCCACATGAATTTCCCTTTTCAGAGCAATATGAAAAATATCCACCTTCTTTTTCCAGGAATGAAATGGAATCTCTCGATACAGCAATTTCAGAAGCAGGATTTAATAATTACTGTAAATCACAACGTTTTAAAGGCAAAAACACGTAGCTTTATAAAAGCTTGGAAATGATGAGTCTCCAGGAAATGATAAAGAACAGGTAGGAATATTGAAAGCTTCCAGCAGGTCATGAAAGGGAAACACTGTAGATAATTGTGACATTTAATGGATAGCTGTAATGAGTTGTGTGTGAAATAGTCTCTTGATGGTTTCCATAATACAGAATGAATGACTGACCAGATTAACCTTTGTCACTGAAATGTTTGGCTGTTCAGTTACATGTAACAGGATTCTCAACTAAAGTCTAACTTAGTGTTAGAGTACAGAAGTGGAGAATTATGATGCCTGTCACGTGACCGTGGAGGTGTAGTAACGTGGACACCTGAGAATACAGTCATCCTTTGTTGTAATGTGAGCTGACCCTGTTCTTGAGTTTTAGTTTTATTTACTTGATGTTTCATCGCCTGAACCCAGGCAACGGCCGTTGTTCATTCATAATTCACAAGTTTGGATATTTTGCTCAAGCTTTGATTCCTTTTGAATGAGAAAGTTAATCTTCAATTGCAGTGCATTCAGCTCATGGCTCGATGTGTTACCACATGAGACTCGCCCTCCCTATGCTGCTGCTGCTGTCATGCAGGCTAAGTAGCCAACAGAGGGTTAGACTGTTTACGTTCTGCCACAGACTCCTGCGTTTCGCTAGGACACTAATCCTGTCATGTTCCCTCAGTGACGCAAATACAAAACCACACACAGCCTCTGCAAGGTCAGGACAACCTCATTGAGTTCCCTCCGAATCACGTCGCCAGCCACTCGCCATTAAATTGGACCGCCCCGGGTTCGGTGACAACCATGGTTTTAAAATTTGTCATGACAGGTAGGTGTCACTTCCTTCTTGGTGCGATTTTTTTTTTAGCAGCAAAATTTGATTATATACCAGCGACCAATTGACAGCCTGGCATGGTCGCCACCCACAACCATCTAATGTCTCCCTATCTATCCCAGGGTGCACTCTAATTCATGCACTCTTTCTCTTTCTGAGGCAGCTTCTCCCTCAGCTCAGCTAGTCACCCCTATGCATTGCTCTCTCTCCCCAGAACCTCTGAGAAGACTCTTTATCGCTCTCATATACTTGTGTATACTTGTGGTTTCTTGTACATCTCCTTAGAACTTTAGACCAATAGCAGAGCTACTAAAATTGGGAACCTGTAAGCTTGGTTGCTTTTCAAAGAACTTGATGAACTTGCCTGGTATATAATGGTCCATTGATTAGTTTGCATTCAATTCTATGTCAAGTCAGTTATTAGATCTATCGTTGCCACAATGTGCAACATAACTCAAATAAGCTAAGTGTTTCCCCTGAAGCAGTATTGTATTGCTGAATAATATCAAATAAAATACTGAGCTGGATAGTCGGGGGTTGATAAACCTGTAAGCTGGTGTCTGGCTCAGTCCCCTGTAACAGTTACATCCCCAGTCCCAAGCCGAGTAGAGAAGTCATCACAGTTTACATTTCATGCAGAGATGGAGCCCCTCGTAGAGATACATCCCCTCTGGCATGAAGATATTAGCAGTGAGTTGTGGTGTGACTGACAAAGCCAGCATTACTGTTCATCTATTCCAATTTAAACTCTTTGTCATTACTGACTGTTGTAATGAACATGATGGGAGACAGAGAGCTGGTTTCAAGCGCAGGGCGCAGCAGGTGTTTATTGTAAAGGACCACAATAGGAGGCAGGTAGCTGGGTCCAGGGGCAGGCAGAAGGTCATACACAAGTGGTCCAAAAGGGCAACAGTACAGGCAGGGAAAAGGCTAGTAACGTCATCTGTGAGATCAGGCAATAGGTTGAGAACAGGAAATCCGATAGGCTAAAGTACAGGCAGGGAATAGGCAAAAGGCGTCGTTAGTGAGGCAGGCCAAAACGATCATACACGGGAGGATTACATTACAGTGAAGACAGCGCTCCGAATAGAAGTGTGTCACAAAACAAACAATACCTCACAATGATGGGGTGCAAAGAATTGAACTAAATAGTGTGTAATAATGACATACAGGTGTGTGAACAGGTGATCAGAATTCAGGTGATTGGGATCTGGAGAGTGAGCTGCGTTCAGGGGATCTACGTGTTTGAGAGTGTGAGTTGGAAGCAGACGTTACAACTGTCCTAGGCGTTATACTTTTTAACATGTACTTGTTCCTTTTTGTGAAATGCCTGGATATGAATCTATTATTATATATAATAGTTGTTTTTCTGCACAGTTTTTCCAGTTAAAATGTCTTCACAGAAGTTCTTCATGTACTATCAATTTAGGATGAATTATGATGGCAATATACATACAGTATATTATTGTGGTGCGGTAAATGTTTCAAGATCCTTCCTTTTTTCTTTAATATAGCAGGCGACTTTTGATTCAATAAAAGTGGGACCAAATTGAATATCTACACTTCATTGCAAACTGCATGCAATGAAGTTTCCCATCTTACTGTAAATATTTTCAGGGAACTACCTCCAACTAAAGTTTTACAGGGGAAACAAACATTTAGATAAAGTATCATGTGTTTTGAATAAATGTGTAGAATACATTAATGTAGAATACAGTACACTATTGATAGACATTCATAGCAACACACACAGCTTCTCGTATAATTAGCACGTACACGTCTATGTTGAACAAGAGACACATTTTTCTCTCCCCATGACCCGCCTCTCAGTGTGTCAACACTTAGGAGCTATAATTCCTCACCCCGCACTCCCACGATATTCCCAAATCTATATAATCACCCCCTGGGTCTCCCCACCTCTCCTAACCCTCACACCCAGCTTATTTCCCCAAATGAACTACCAAGACCCACTCTCTCCGTACCGTCCCCCTCCTCCCCCCTAAACCAACATTTGGTCTTCATTTAGAAATAATTTACTAGTGGGCCTGGGGCTGTATAGACACGCTAGCCCCACTGCTAATGGGACTTGACTGTGGAAGAGTAAGGCAGGGGAAGTGTGTGGTAGGGATATTGAAGGGGGTTGTGGAGAGAAATTCCCTGCTTCTATAAATCAAAACCAGTTTTGAGAAGAGGGGCACCAGAGAGGGGTTTAGAGGGGGTAGAGTTTTAAAGCTTCCATAGTTTACAGCCAATGGCAGCAGCCGCCTGTTAAAACCAAGCACCACTGGCTTTTATTTATTTACTTGAGCAATTTAACCTTTATTTCACCAGGAAGTCTCTGGTGGAGGGGGGGGGGGGGGGGGGGGGGTCAGACTAAGTGTGCTGTCAACTTTTGGGCTCGATCACCCTCGTGTTCATGCAAATAGCCCAGAAGTTGCAAGACCAGCTCAAATTCTTGATTAAAGACATGTCATCTTCAAAGTGTTGACTCTCATCAATAATGATCAACATTAGCAGCCGGAGTAGAAGTGACAGCATTAGTATTAATTATCCTAGCAATTTACTTGGAGGATTCAAGTTAGTTCTTTCTATAGGTTATGTGATGAAGAAACTGGTTCTTTGCTTTGTTATGGTTTGCTGACCTTTCAACACCACATTACTTTTCTTTCTGAAAATGAAGCCTCCTTGTTTTTACTAGGACTATGGCATATTGTATGTGCAACAAGTCTTGTCAAGGCTGGGAACAGGACCTGAAAGTTCTTTGCAGGACAGGGTCCTCATCACTGCCCTGGGTGATTCAGGGTTTCCTTCAGACCAGATGGATGAGTAACCTCTACTGACCCTTACTGACCCTCCAACACCATTTTCAGCAGCAAACTCATTTTCCCAGATGGTCTGCCATCCAACTGTTGGCTTGATCTAACCTTGCTTAGCTTCGGATGAAAGCCAGCAGAGGGATACAGGGTGGTGTGGCCAATAGCAGAACATTTTTGATTTTAATATCTGCATGCAGACATTTTTACTTTTAATCTCAGTTTGTCCTCTGTCAGGCAGAGAAGACTGTTACAATTCTAATCATTTTCTTTACTCAGGAATGTTGTCTGATTCACACACAGCTGTGCGTGTTATTGAGTGTAAATTATCCAAGGGGGATAAACATCAAAGCTGATGCCCAGGTATTGAAAGGTGGACAGAGTCTTGTGTCAATCCAACATTGCACCATAATGCCTGCAGTGGGTTTCCTAGGCACAGTTTTGGTCATGTCAGGGAATAGACTAAGCGCATCATTCCAGCCTAGCTGTTTCCAGACAGGAACCCTCTATGACAGCTTGTATGGTGACAGTAATGAGCACAGGGTGTGGGTGCCATTGCCACGTGAGCCTGGCACCATGCCCGCAGGGACTCCGTACCACTCCATGCAGCGCCAGCCTGATTTATGTTCTCTCTAATAGGAACCAGCGGCGTCTCCGGGAAAGATTTAAGCTGATGCCACCTTCAGCTCATTCACATGCAACGGTGGTCAACCATGGGAGAGCGAGACAGAGAGGAGTGAGAGAGAGATGCAGACAGATAGAGAGATATGGAGGGAGAAAGAGATAATGGGAGTTGAACTGGGGCTTGTGTATAAGAATCGTGTGTATAATAGGTCGATTCTAATTACCAGCTTAGAGTCCACTGTATCATTCTTCTATTATAAAATATCCCTTGGCTTTTTTGGGGCGTTGAAACAGTCACTTCCTCCACATCTATTTGACAAAGTAATAGCATTCATTCTATATCAACATTTGACTATAAAATGAAATGTGACCTCGCAAAATCAAATAAAACAGTCCATGTATAATAAATGACGGCTTCACTCCTCAAACCTCAAACTCATTCAATGGATCCAAGATGGATCCAAGATGGCGTAGCAGTGGGATGTTGTTATTGCCTTGTCCTGTCCCTTGTATATATCGTTTCTTTCTTCGTATATATTTAATATATTTATTTTATCTCATTTTTACATCTACGGACTGAACATACTCTCCTGCAAACCCCAATGCAGTATGGATCTGCTATTTTTTATACTTTAGAACCGTAACTCCCTTCATAAGCTAGCAAGCTAACTAGCTACTAGCTAGTAGTCAGTTAGCCATCACCGTTAACATCTGCCAGCTTCAGCCAGGTCAACTCCTGCCAGCCTGCACAGCACGATTTCAACCCAGAGCATATCGGACTGCTTTTCTCCACCATATCTCCGGATTCCTACCGCAAGCTCTGAACCTTTACTCTGGATCATCGCAGTTAGCTAGCTGCTATCCTAGTGGCTACTCCTGGCTAACGTCTCTGTCCCGAAGCAAGCACCAGTTAGCCTGGAGCTAGCCTCAAATCTAAGCCCATCTCCCGGCTAGCCGAAGAGATCTATCAAGCAATTCCTGGGCTTCAATTACCTCTTTAGCCAATAGGCCTGGACCCTTTGCTGCCGACACGGAGCCCCGACGATCCATCACGACTGGTCTACCGACGTAACCGTCCGAGGAGGTTTCTGTCCCGAAGCAAGCACCAGTTAGCCTGGAGTTAGCCTTGAGCTAGGCCCATCTCCCAGCTAGCCGAAGAAATCCATCAGATAATCCCTGGGCTTCAATACTTCTTTTGCCAATTGGCCTGGACCCTTTGCTGCCGATACGGTGCCCCACCGATCCATCACGACTGGTCTGCCGACGTAACCGCCCAAGGGGGTTTCAACAGGCTCCCCCGTTGCGATATCCCCCTGAGGCCCATCTGCTAGCCTGCTGCTAGCCCCGGCCTGCTAGCTGTCTGAATCTCCGTGCCTCCAGCTCGCCTAGCTACTCACTGGACCCTATGATTACTCGGCTACACCTGCCTCTCCCTAATGTCAATATGCCTTGTCTATTTCTGTTTTGGTTAGTCATTTTTGTCTTATTTCACTGTAGAGCCTCCAGCCCTGCTCAATATACCTTAGCTAGCCCTGTTGTTCCACCCCCCCACACATGAAGTGACCACACCTGGCTTAAATGGTGCTTCTAGAGACAAAACCTCTCTCATCGTCACTCAATGCCTAGGCTTACCTCTACTGTACTCACATTCTACCATACCCTTGTCTGTACATTATGCCTTGAATCTATCCTTCCGTGCCCAGGAACCTGCCCCTTTTGCTCTCTGTTCCAAATGCACTAGACGACCAGTTATTTTATCCTTTAGCCGTACTCTTATCCTACTCTGTTCCTCTGGTGATGTAGAGGTTAAGCCAGGCCCTGCAGCCCCCAGCATCACTCCCATTCCCCAGGCGCTCTCATTTGTTGACTTCTGTAACCGTAAAAGCATTGGTTTCATGAAGCCTCCTCCCTAAGTTTGTTTTATTCACTGCTTTAGCACACTCCGCCAACCCGGATGTCCTAGCCGTGTCTGAATCCTGGTTTAGGAAGGCCACCAAAAATCCAGAAATGTCCATCCCTAACTATAAAATTTTCCGACAAGATAGAACTGCCAAAGGGGGTGGAGTTGCAATCTACTGCAGAGATAACCTGCAGAGTTCTGTCATACTATTCAGGTCTGTGCCCAAACAATTCAAGCTTCTTATTTTAAAAATCCACCTTTCCAGAAAAAAGTCTCTCACCGTTGCCGCTTGTTATAGACCCCCTTCAGCCCTCAGGCGTGAAATGGACACCATATGTGAATTGATCACCCCCATCTGTCATCAGAGTTCGTACTGTTAGGTGACCTAAACTGGGACTTGCTTAACACCCTGGCCGTCCTACAATCTAAGCTAGAGGCCCTCAATCTCACACAAATGATCAAGGAACCTACCAGGTACATACCAAAATCTGTAACCATTGGGACCCTCTTAGATATCATCCTGACAAACTTGCCCTCTAAATACACCTCTGCTGTCTTCAACCAGGATCTCAGCAATCACTGCCTCATTGCCTGCTTGAGTAATGGGTCCGCTGTCAAACGACCACCCCTCATCACTGTCAAACGCTCCCTAAAACACTTCGACGAGCAGGCCTTTCTTATCGACCTGGCCCGGGTATCCTGGAAGGATATTGACCTCATCTCGTCAGTAGAGGATGCCTGGTTGCTCTTCAAAAGTACTTTCCTCTCCATCTTAAATAAGCAGGCCGCATTCAAAAAATGTAGAACTAAGACCAGATATAGCCCTTGGTTCACCCCAGACTTGACTGCCCTTGACCAGCACAAAAACATCCTGTGGCGTTCTGCATTAGTATTGAATAGCCCCCGCGATATGCAACTCTTCAGGGAAGTCAGGAAACCAATATACTCAGTCAGTTAGGAAAGCTAAGTCTAGCTTTTTCAAACAGAAATTCGCTTCCTGTAGCACTAATTACAAAAAGTTGTGGGACAGCGTAAAGTCCATGGAGAATAAGAGCACCTCCTCCCAGCTGCCCACTGCACTGAGGATAGGAAACACTGTCACCACCGATAAATCTACGATAATTGATCATTTCAAGAAGCGTTTTTCCACAGCTGGCCATGCTTTCCACCTGGCTACCCCTACCCCGGCCAACACCTCAGCACCCCCTGCAGCAACTTCTGCAGCAACTTCTTTGGACACTGTGCTAACAATCCTCCAAACGAGCTTCAACGTCATACAACACTCCTTCCGTGGCCTATAATTGCTTGTAAGTGCTAGTAAAACTAAATGCATGCTCTTCAAGTGATTGCTGCCCGCACCCTCCCGCCTGACTAGCATCACTACACTGGACAGTTCTGACCTAGAATATGTGGACAACTACAAATACCTAGGTGTCTGATTAGACTGTAAACTCTCCTTCCAGACTCACATTAAGCATCTCCAATCCAAAATGAAATCTAGAATCGGCTTCCTATTTCGCAACAAAGCCTCCTTCGCCCATGCCGCCAAACATACCCTCGTAAAACTGACTATCCTACCGATCTTTGACTTCGGCAGAGTCCTTTACAAAATAGCCCCCAACACTCTACTCAGCAAACTGGATGCAGTCTATCACAGTGCCATCCATTTTATCTCCAAAGCCCCATATACTACCCACCACTGCGACCTCTATGCTCTCATTGGCTGGCCCTCACTACATATCCGTCGCCAAACCCACTGGCTCCAGGTCATCTATAAGTCTTTGCTAGGTAAAGCCCCGCCTTATCTCAGCTCACTGGTCACCATAGCAACACCCACCCGTAGCACGCGCTCCAGCAGGTATATTGCACTAGTCATCCCCAAATCCAACACTTCTTCTTGGCCGCCTTTCCTTCCAGTTCTCTGCTGCCAATGACTGGAACGAATTGCAAAAATGTCTGAAGCTGGAGTCTTATATCTCCCTCTCTAACTTTAAGAATCAGCTGTCAGAGCAGCTTACCGATCACTGTACCTGTATACAGCCAATCTGTAAATAGCACCCCCGACTACCTCATCCCCATATTATTACTTACTCTCTTGCTCTTTTGCACACCAGTATCTCTACTTGCACATCATCATCTGCACATCTATCACTCCAGTATTAATGCTAAATTCTAATTATTTTGCCTCTTTGGCCTATTTATTGCCTACCTCCCTAATCTTCGACATTTGCACACACTGTACATAGATCTTTCTATTTTTATTTTATTTTGTGTTATTGGCTGTATGTTGGTTTATGTGTAACTGTGTTGTTGTTTTTGTCGCACTGCTATGCTTTATCTTGGCCAGGTCGCAGTTGTAAATGAGAACTTGTTCTCAACTCCCTACCTGGTTAAATAGAGGTTAAATAAAAAATACAAATAAAATTCCAAGGTTCAATAAAAAAGACTGTTTCCTCTTTCTCTCTCCATCTCTCTCCATCTCTCTCCATCTCTCTCCATCTCTCTCTCGCGCTCTCTCTTTCTCTCTTTTTCACTCTCTCTCTCTCTCTCAATGGATTTGGCACACTCGTACATTCATGTCATTAGATTTGTTGCTATTTCTGAATATGAAAGGCTGTATCCTGCCATTTAAAAGAATGTCACTTATTCTTTTAGAAATAGAGACTATTTAATATAGAGATGAGAACCTGCAGGTTAGAAACATAAACAGCGACGCTCACCAAGCACATTAGCTGGGAGAAACAGCCTTTGCGTGGGAGGAAAAGGTTAGCGCATCCATACGGCATAAACAGAAACAGCATTACCATATTTCACCGCCTCACCAACAAATGAATATCTCTTGTTTTTGAAGTGTTGCTTTTTTGCCTACAGTGCCATTGAAAGGGAAAGAATAAGGTAGAACCATTAGAGTATCCATCATAAAAAGTGCCGATATGACCATGAGACACAGTGGTTTATGTAGGTAACTTTTTGTTCGCTTTTTATTAGCTCAGTATGGCTCCCGAGTCGTGTAGAGGTCTAAGGCACTGCATCTCAGTGCTAGAGGCGTCACTACAGACCCTGGTTCGATTCCATGTTGTATCACAACCGGCCGTGATTGGGAGTCCCATAGGGCGGTGCACAATGTGTCGTTAGGGTTTGGCCGGAGTAGACCGTCATTGTAAATAAGAATTTGTTCTTAGCTTACTTGCCTAGTTAAATAAAGGTTACATATTTTTTTGCAACTCTGATATTCTCCAAACAGTGATTTATTGATGAAACAGAGAAGACATTCACATAATGGTAAAGTTCTCTAAAGGCAAGATAGTTTTTTAAAACTTCAAAGTCGATCTCACGTCTCCAAATCATCAGTCTCGACACCTGCAGTACTAGGATGTGGAGTACAACCACGGAGTACTAAGCAAGCCCAATATTTGATTCTTTAATGTCTTTTAAGTACTTTATCAATTGAAAGTATCAAAGTTCACTGTACCTATGTATATGTAGTACTCCAACTCTCTAGATAGTTTGTTAATGATTCCACCCCTATAACCTCTGTTGGCGTGGGTGATATGAATTCATTATTCTGAGCAAAACACATGCGAGGCTCTTGTTAACCTCACACCCGGAGTGTTTCTGGGTTTGTGATTATCTCCCAGTTGGAGGAGTCCTCTTCTCTTCTCATGTCTTCAGTTCACATCCTCTTTGAAGCCAGTAATATTTGAGAGGGTCTAGTTGGGGTTAGCAGATTCACATATGATGTTGTCTGATCACTTCCACATTTTGGGGAGTTGAAAAGCTTCAGATTCTGATGGAAGGTTAAATTAGGGATTTTTTTCCATAATTGGTGCCCAAGGCCAGTGCACCCTTTAAAATGATATTTGACCTTCCGGTTTACCCTTGAAGTTGGGGAGAGCTTTTTTGCCCACTCTCATTGATGTGTCTGTCATAAAACGGTCCTCAGGCTGAAATTAAGTAACCGTAAAGTGTCACTAAGTTTACCATGACTCAGACTCAGTCACAGCCTGAAGCTTAAATACTTAAAGGGGCAATCTACACTTGCTACATCCATTTTTGGACATATAAGTTAACAACATGTACCCCTTAATTCTTGAAGAAACGTATAAATTCCTCATTAGCTTAGTTCAACTGTCATACCCCATCAGAACCCAAAATATAAATGGTTTTACTCCAGTGTCTGTAAACAATGTAAATGTAAACAAACAACATATAGACCAAAAAAATGTATACCATGTCAATTTTGATATCATGTAAATGGTTACATTTCTCCAGCCTCATCTCTCAGCTTTTTAGCAAAACAGTAGCAGGGATATGCTTTTATTATTGTTTCAACAGCTGATTGCCCCTTTAAAGCCAATCAAGAAGGGACGATATCCTTTTCCACTGCCTTCCTCTTACAATATATTCTTCTTAATTAAGGCCAAATACATGGGGCCCTGTTCGTAATTACTAATCAGACTTTTATCACAGTTAAGGTGAACTGAGTGTCTAGATGTTGAAAGATGGGAAGGGGGGTGGGGTGGTGGTTTGTCACATGCTCAAAGTTAAGAGCCAAAGGCACAGTTGGTTGAAAATGAGAGGAGACAAATTTCAGATAAATCAACCCATTCCCATTTACTACCTTTCAGAATCACTAATTATAGGAAGGGGAATAGTCAACAGCTTCACTGTGGCTTACTATCCTAGCCACAGAGGATCACTGGATTGCGTGTGAATCATAAATGAATCTAAACACACACCAATACAATACAGCCATTCAAATGTGCACTTCAATGAATGTTCTAGTGGAGACATTGTTTAGTGATTACTGACAGCCAGGTGAGTGGCCCAGACAGAGACTAACTTTGAGTTTTGCTCTCTACCCACTGCGCCGCCTCAGGGCAGCACAGTGTCGTTTGAAGACTAAACACATCCTCATACATCTGTCAGCTTCCCACATACAAATGTAGATCAATGGAAAACAGGTGACAGCTGAACGCCTTTATGAATTTGGATATTGTTAATGTGTTGAACGTTGCCAGTCTGGCTACAGTCTCCTACTCTGCTCTGGAGAGAGATCCTCATTGCTCTACACAGGGGCAGTAGGCCGAAAAGTCAGACAAAAGCCCATGCACCAGCATCGTTTCCTTCTGTTAGATTTCCTATATGACTAGGTAGTTAAATAAGAGCTGACTTCTGTAACCAAACATTTCAGGAATGTTAGCTGTTTGCGATCATGGAACTGTCCAGAGCCCGTTTCCCAATAGCACTGAAACTTAGGCTTACGTGTGTTTTAATGATGCATCTTTCCTACAGTGGCCGAAGATGTAACACGCGTTTTACAAAACACCACGCAGAGAGAACGTTTGATAAGTGCATCGTTTAGACATGTGTCCATACTGATAGGATTGAAAGAAAGGAAGCACTGCTCTTGGATCAGGGTTCTCCCTTTCCAATCTTACCTTGACATTAGAATTATTCCATAATACTGACAACGCATCAGCTCCTAGAAAGATATCACCTATGGCTACAAATATTAAGGTGTCTTATTCTAATGCGTACCCCATAATAATGCACTAAATCAAATTTGCCACGTAATTTCGCACTTGTTCCACATCATGAAATATATTGAGGCAAAAATGAGGGACAGTAACGTACAAATACTGTAGCTAAATAAAACAATTGTTTGAACATTAAATTGATTTTAATATAATTGAAATACATACAGTACCAGTCAAAAGTTTGGACACCACTACTCATTCAAGGGTTTTTCTTTACTTTTACAATTTTCTACACTGTAGAATAATAGTGAAGACATCAAAACTATGAAATACCACATATGGAATCATGTAGTAACCAAAAAAGTGTTAAATAAATCAAAATATATTTTACATTTGAGATTCTTCAAAGTAGCCACCCTTTGCCTTGATGACAGCTTTGCACACGCTTGGCATTCTCTCAACCAGCTTCATGAGGTAGTCACCGGAATGCATTTCAATTTACAGATGTGCCTTGCTAAAAGTTCATTTGTGGAATGTCTTTCCTTCTTAATGCATTTGAGCCAATCAGTTGTGTTGTGACATGGTAGGAGTGGTATACAGAAGATAGCCCTATTTGGTAAAAGACAAAGTCCATGTTATGGAAAGAACACCTCAAATAAGCAAAGAGAAACGACAGTCCATCATTACTTTAAGAAATGAAGGTCAGTCAATACGGAACATTTCAAGAACTTTGAAAGTTTCTTCAGGTGCAGTTGCATAAACCATCAAGCGCTATGATGAAATTGGCTCTCATGAGGACCGCCACAGGAAAGGAAGACCCAGAGTTCCCTTTGCTGCAGAGGATAAGTTCATTAGAGTTACCAGCCTCAGAAATTGCAGGCCAAATAAATGTTTCACAGAGTTCAAATAACAGACACATCTCAACATCAACTGTTCAGAGGAGACTGCGTGAATCAGGCCTTCATGGTCGAATTACTGCAAAGAAACCACTACTAAAGGACAGCAATAATAAGAAGAGACTTGCTTGGTCCAAGAAACACGAGCAATGTACATTAGACCGGTGGAAATCTGTCCTTTGGTCTGATGAGTTCAAATGTGTGATTTTTTTGTTCCAACCACCTGTTTGTATGAGATGCAGAGTAGGTGAATGGATGATCTCTGCATGTGTGCTTCCCACCATGAAGCATGGAGGAGGAGGTGTGATGGTGTGGGGGTGCTTTGCTGGTGACACTGTCAGAGATTTATTTAGAAATCAAGGCATACTTAACCACCTTGGCTACCACAGAATTCTGCAGTGATACACCATCCCATCTGGTTTGTGCTTAGTGGGACTATCATTTGTTTTTCAACAGGATAATGGCCCAACACACCTCCAGGGTGTGTAAGGGCTATTTGACCAAAGAGGGTGATGGAGTGCTGCATCAGACCTGGCCTCCATAATCCCCCGACCTCAACCCAATTGAGTTGGTTTAGGATGAGTTAGACTGCAGAGTGAAGGAAAAGCAGCCAACAAGTGCTCAGCATATGTGGGAACTGCTTCAAGACTGTTGGAAAAGCATTTTCTGGTTGAGGGAATGCCAAGATTGTGCAAAGCTGTCATCAAGGCAAAGGGTGGCTCATTTGAAGAATCTAAAATCTAAAATATATTTTGATTTGTTTTACACTTTCTTGGTCACTACATGATTCCATATGTGTTATTTCATAGTTTTGATGTCTTCACTATTATTCTACAATTTAGAAAATAATACAAAAATAAAGAAGAACCAATGAATGAGTAGGTGTGTCAAACCTTTTGACTGGTACTGTAGGTCTATGTAGATAATACTGTATTTATCTTTTAATACAGTCATCTCGTGTTTTTTTAAACATATGAAGCGTCTTGATATCCTTCGCTGATTATGCAAAGAAATTGGCAGCTTTGTATTTGTTGTCACTGTCACTATCAGGTTTCAGGTATGACCCAGATGCAGACAGTGTCGAAGATTCAAACGTTTATTTCTAGTACTGGGGCAGTCAAACGACAGGTCAAAGGCAGGCAGAGGTCAGTAATCCAGAGAGGATGAAAAAGGTCCAGAACGGCAGGCAGTCTCAAGGTCAGGGCAGGCAGGGGTCAATAATCCAGTGAGGTGGGCAAGGTATAGAGCGGCAGGCAGGCTAAGGATCAGGGCAGGCAGAACGGTCAAAACCGGGAAGGACTGGAAAACAGGAGCAAGAACAGACAGGAGCAGGGGAACAAACGCTGGTAGGTTTCACAAAACAAAATGAACTGGCAACAAACAAACAGAGAACACAGGTATAAATACACAGGGGATAATGGGGAAGATGGGCGACACCTGGAGGATCGTGGAGACAAGCACAAAGACAGGTGAAACAGGTCAGGGTGTGACAGTCACATTTGTTATCTGCGGTCACAGAAAGACAGATAAACATCTTCATATTGTGTTTAGCGGATACCTTCTGTGTATAAAGTGATGCGGATGCGGCAAAAAAGCATCTAATGATGTACTTAGCTGTTCTACAAGTGGTCTGAGGCAGTCATTAATTAAGTAACGAGCGTTTTCAAGATAAACTTTAATAACAATGGTTTTGGGAAACAGTTCCAGATCTAACGATGCTCCTACGAAGATTTGAATGATGAACTTAAGATCCTTTAGGGAAACCGGGCCCAGGAACGTTAGCTGTTTGTTATCACAGAACCTTCCAGCCACGTTAGCTGTTTGCCTTCACGAAACCTTTAATAGAAAGCTGAATATGACAATATAGGGTTTTATCTTACGTTTTCCTATGCAGACGGGTCTAAGTCCTGTCTTTAAATCTCACTGCAGAATCTCCCCTTATTGTTTAGGATAAGACTAGCAGGTTATTATCTCTCCCCCTGTGTGCCTTTAGAGGCCCCTGGATAAAATGGGCAATCCTGCCCTCTGCCTCTATCCATATTTTTGCATACACCTAGCAGGTCATTACCTGATCTGGGTCTTACTGGCCAAAACCGGGTACTAGAAGGAGGCGGAGGTGAGGGGATCATGGCTCAACTTGCCGCCTTCCTGGATCTAGGAAGTTGGTGGAGGTGGAAGGAGTGTTATGGCTAAACCTGCTTTACCTGACCTGATTTCTGCTCTGGTGGATGACGTATCTCCTACCTTCCCCACTCATTCCCTCAGGAAGGTTGAAAGGAAAGCTGTGAGCAGAGGGATGTCACCTACACTAGTGAAATGTCCCCATTTTGACACTCCTCTTCCCTTTCCTCCTCATCATGTCTGAAATATTCAAATGCCAGCGGTGTGGGGATATTGCAAGAGTCTGATTTGATCAAACGCAGACATCTGGCTGGCCCGCTGTAATTCTCCAGAGAGCGAAACTGGAAGTGACAGAGTGCAATCACCATCTCTCATCTCCCAATGAGGAGAATGGGCAGCAGGGGATTGAGTGGCCGACCGGCCGTAGCATGTTGCTGTGTCGATATTATTGAATTATGCCTCGACAAGAAGCTACATGCTCTCAGCCATGAAGTGCTGTGGATGGTGTGAATGCTGGGTGAGGTCTTGCTGTTGTTTTGAAACCTGCAGTAAGTACATCTAAGGATGTACTATTACAATTAAAGGACGTGATAGGAATGCATTGGTTATCATACAATGATGGAGCCTGCTGAGATGAACAGTAGGCCTGCCTTATTTCTTTCTCCGTCCCTCCTCTCTCCCTCTCTCCTCTCCAACCTTTATTTTATCTACACGTGTTAGCTCATGCAACGGCCCCTCTTTCACCCAAGGTAATTGTTACAAGGACGACAATTATGGAAAAGCAGCGGACCCGCTAGATGAATCAGGTCAGGGATCTGACAGAAATTACACAGCAATATAACAGCCCCCATATTGTTATGCAGATAAATACAATACACAGAGCACCCGCTGTAATACAGTCACTGAGGTATTATACGAGACGATAGGCACAACAGGGTGGAAAGGTACGTGCGGCGCCTCTCAATGGAGCACTGAGGAGAGGAGATCAGTAGCAGAGGGCAACAGTCAAGATACTGTAGAGACTTGTGCATGTGAGAGACAGTTTCATCTGCCTACCTTTTTTAGATGATGAGATTGCATTTATATTTCAGTATGTTATAATTAGAATCCAATTATTTCAGTTTGTCTGAATATGCTGCCATTAGACTATTTGTCAGATTTTATGATAGCTGGTTTAACAGTGTGGATTTATGCTAGATTTACTGTATGGTCATTCATAATCATTTGGCAGGCTACACTAATTTCAGATCATTTGTCAGATTGCACAGATTTTCTGTCTGTGTGGTGTTTGAATTCCATTAGGGTGGACTCATTCAGTGTACCATATTTACAGCAGCGGAATATGTGGCACCTAGAACGCCTCATTCCTAGTCTCTCTTTCCTGTTTATTGTTGTTGTTGTTATTGTTGTTTTCCACTACAGGCGACAGAACAGAGTTTGGGTACAGTGAGGTGTCAGTGTGCCTGTCACCTCCGAGAGGGGCGCTGCCATCACAGCCACATTCAGCATGGAATTAATTGCTGTCACTTCACTGGGGGAGGGGGGTGGGGTATAGCCCCCCTCTTGTCCCTCTGACAGTCTAATTAGTCTTATTTAGTACAGGCTCTGAGCAGTAAAGTGTGTGTGTGTGTGTGTGTGTGTGTGTGTGTGTGTGTGTGTGTGTGTGTGTGTGTGTGTGTGTGTGTGTGTGTGTGTGTGTGTGTTTGTGTTTGTGTTAGAATGGGGTGTGGAGTGGGAAATGCCCTTCTGAGTTATGGGTCATCAACGCCCTGACTCTTACTAATCACCCCTCCCTCCCTACCTCTCCCCCCTCTTTCCCCTTGCTCCCATACTGCCACCTTGTCTTGATTAACACCATGCCACCAACTGCTCCCAACCCAAGCCACTGTTGCTCTAACGATGCCATCTACAGCCCTCTCTTTTCTTCCACACCAACTGCTGTTTGTTTCCTGCTGTCTGCTCCATATAAACAAGCCTACTGTTTAGCTGCTGCTGGTAGAGAAAAGTGTCATGTTGCGGTGTAGTAGGGTATGAGGCATTTATCTTTTGTAAAATCACATGGTCCTCTGTTTAATAATTTAATGTTCTCTTGACATAAAAAAAGCAATTTCTCCTGCTCATCTGCAAGGACTTCTCTTAGTTCTATACAAATAGGAGCTTTAGCTAACCTTTCCGAGACAAACAGACAATGAAGGTTGGAGGAATTAGGCTTTAATATCATGGCCAATAACTGACTCAGGACATCTCAGAAGGACATCTGCTGAGCAAAAAGCCATCATCATTGTAAGCCATTAAACAATGCTGAGTAAAACCAGGATTTTATTTAATTTCTCTGAATTAAACCAGTCCCGATCCTGAGTCACAGCAGACGGACCCAGTAAAACATTTTATCGCCACTCTTTAAAAGGCCCAGATTTATTCACCGAACACCACGAGGGCCGCGATGGTGTGATCTGATCTGTTTAAAATACCGCCCTATGTCCACCCAGGGCCAAGGGGTTTCAGGCTTGTTTTGTAATATGAGTCAGCATTTAACTGGCCACCAGTGAAAGAGCAGAGGAGGCAGCAGGCAGAGGTCAGCCCAAAGTTAGCATCGGAGCCTGGCCAGTAGTACCCCAGGGCAGGGCATCCAGGCTGCTCACCCAACCACAACCCTCACCCACAGTGCACGGCTCAGCAGCACAACTGATCTATCCTGACCTCCCACCAACCTCCCAAAAAATCCTCCCTAATTGTTATTCACATGCCCGACGGAGACGGCTCCAACGTCCTCTGTGTCAGGCCAGCCTCTGTCTCTGAGCCAGCTACCATCATGGTGGTGAGCAGAGCGGGTGGGTAGTTTAACGAATACGAATAGGTCATTTTCTCTAAAGGCTCCAACAACTTTTGCCCACTTTTGATTTTAACTTTCTAAATGGCCCCAAAATAAATGGCAGTTGAGTGAAATCACATTCATCTGAACTATTAGAGACATAATAATAGACAGGTCCTTACTAAGCTGGTTCCTCATTCTCCCCTCCCCCCTCCTCTTCTCTCTCCTCAGTGACCTGACTCTTCCTTCATCGCCAGGTAATTGTGCTGTGTGGAACGTGGCCTTGGCTACTCTGCCACAAAAAGGCTTGATGCTGGGTTTATAATCAAGCCATAAATTGGCTCTTGGCTGCAAAGTGGATGTTTTTCTGAAGCATTGACATTTCAGAGATCATCCCATATCCTCAGTTTGTATCCATCTATTCTATTCTGTCATTAGTGCCATAATTGGCATTACACTTTTCACCAAGATTATTGCCAAATTCTCTCATTGTGCTTTTCTCCCCAAAATAGAATTTTTGGTTGCTTTCCTCTTGTAAAAGGAAGCTTTTTTCAGCAAATTAATTGGACATTAGGATGGGACCACAGTTTTCCAGAGATGTTTGCTCTACAAAATAATGAATGAGAGAACATGTGATTGTGAGTGTAGCATGACAATTGATGTACTTCCAATCCAAATATTGTTTCTATTGTTGTCCGATGCTAGATCATTTTGATTGTTCACAGCTATCACATTATTTTTTGAGGAGGCAAAATTATATCTAAAGACTTCAATAGTCACGTCATTCTGTCAGTGGTGGAAAAAGTACCCAATTGTCATACTTGAGTAAAAGTAAAGATACTTTAATAGAAAATGACTCTAGTAAAAGTTAGTCACCAAGTAAAATATTACTTAAGTAAAAGTCTAAAAGTATCTGGTTTTAAATATAGAGTACCAGTCAAAAGTTTGGACACACCTATTCATTCCAGGGTTTTTCTGTATTTTACTATTTTCTACATTGTAGAATAATAGTGAAGACATCAAAACTATGAAAAAACACACATGGAAACATGTAGAAAAGTTTGGTGTGTTCAAACTTTTGACTGGTACTGTACTTAAGTATCAAAAGTTAAGTAGATTTTAGCAATTACATTAAGTATCAAAAGTAAAAGTATACATTATTTCAAATTCCTTATATTAAAGCTACAATATGTAACTTAGGCGCCTGACCAAATTCACATAGAAATGTGAGTTATAGGTCTTTCATTCTCATAAAAGCACGTCTAGGAAGCGGTAGATCTGTTCTATGTGCGCTATTTCTATGCTTACCATATCGTTCATAAGTTTCCTTTTTGCATCTTTTACTTTCAGTTTTTTGTACACCAGCTTCAAACAGCTGAAAATACAATATTTTTGGTAAGGGAAAATATATTTCACAGTGGTTTAGATGGTACAATGATTCTCTACAGTCTATGATGACTGCTTGTTTTGTCACAAACTGAAATGATAAAAAATATTACAATTTTAGCAACCAGGAAATGGCAGAGCGATTTCTACATAGTGCATCCAAAAACAGTACAGTATGAATACAGGCTAAAACATGCTCAGAAACAAGTCATTGGGTCTAATAGTCGTCTCGCATCGAACTGCGCATGTGCAGGCCGTCAAATCAAAGGCACTCCCTCGATATGAAGTTTGTTTTGACCTGTCAGTTTGTCACTTTCGCGAGGTTGAAGTAAAATCATGTTCAACTACTTAAGACAAACTAGGTTGTGACTTTAGATTTCGAGATAATAAATAGCCAACAAAGAATTTTTCACTTCTCTCACTGACTTCTCAAAACCCCAAACCCCGGCCTGGTCTGCTTGGTCTGCTTCACAAGCATTCCCGGAAGTCTCGCCATGTTGCGTCTCTGGGTTTAGAAACTCTGTGGTCCATCTTTAAGCAAACCAGGCGGCACAATTTTCATGTTTTTTAAATCTATTTACAGACAGCCTGGGGCACACTCCAACACTCAGACTTCATTCACAATCGAAGCATTTGTGTTTAGTGAGTCCGCCAGATCAGAGGCAGTAGGGATGACCAGGGATGTTCTCTTGAGTGCTTGAATTGTATCATTTTACTGTCCTGTTAAGCACTATAGTATACGTTTTGTCTCTTTTCTGGTGATTGGACACAAACGAGAAAAGAAAAGCCTGGCAGATAGTCTTTTCCCCTTGTTTTCACTCCCTACTCTGACAACAATGTCACTTTGCTGTTCACTGCAACCAGGCTCCTGGAAGGGTGAGCACATGATGGATCCACAGAAGGATTGATTGGAGTGTGCGTGTGTGTGTATGTTCCTGTCATGTGTTATAAACAGGGTATATCCTGTGTTAACAGGATCAATTATATATACTCTGTATGTGTGTGCCGGCATGCATGAGCATATTTTCCTATGTATAAATTAAAAACATACATGTTCACGTGTAGTAGTTCATGTGTCTATATGTTTTAGTGTGTGTAAACAGCGTGGAGATTATGTCTTGTGACAGACCCAGACCAGCAGTAAGCTGTTTGAGGCCAGGCACTGGAGGTGTTGACAGGAAGCGGCAGAGGGAGAGGTAGAGGGAGAAGAATCCCAGTCCATTCGGACTGCTCTCATATGCTCTGGACAGTATAAACTAGCTGGCATTACACCCATTTCCTGTTAATGACAGAGTTGGCACTCGAATGGCGTTGTTCCTTGGCAGATTTGAAGAACCTTAGGTGTTCAGTCCTGACAGCATGCAAACACAGTGTCCTTTCGGAGTATCACTAACAGCATTATTCAAGATGCTTTACCTTTTACTTTTACTTTCAATACTTTTACTTTCAATTACTTTCAATTAGCTTTCTCAACCCTCTGAAAGAGCCTTATGGTAATATGGATACATCGCATGGGGACAAGAGTCCTCTAGTTATTCCCATGGACTCACAAGTCTATATGAATTAAGCTATTGTGCTGATGGGCTCACATGCTTTCTCCTTACTTAGCACCCATTGGCTCACTGCAATTCAATTGTGTAAAAAAAGAGTCAATATGTTGCTGGGTCAATTTAAGAATGCTTGTCTTTTTGATAACAGCCAGTGCCCCTTGGCATTTAGTTTATTTTCTTTTGCCTGCTGGCATAGGAGAAATACAGTGTGTCTGTCACGTTCCTGACCTGTTTTCTGTTGTTTTTGTATGTGTTTGACGGTCAGGGCGTGAGTTTGGGTGGGTAGTCTATGTTATGTGTTTCTATGTTGGTTAAAGGGTGACCTGATATGGCTCTCAATTAGAGGCAGGTGGTTTTCATTTCCTCTGATTGAGAGCCATATTAAGGTAGGTGTTTTCACATTGATTGTTGTGGGTGGTTGTCTCCTGTGTCAGTGTATGTTACGCCATGCGGGACTGTTTCGGTTTTGTTTGTTCATTCGTTTTATGTAGTCGGTTTTCCTGTTCTTGCGTTCTTCGTGTTTCATGTAAGTTCGTCGTCCAGGTCTGTCTACGTCGTTTGTTGTTTTGTAATTATTCAAGTGTTCGTCGTGTTTTCTGTTTTGTTGATTAAAAATCATGTCTTATCACAACGCTGCATTTTGGTCTAATCCTTGCTACTCCTCTTCGGATGAGGAGAAGGAGGAAGCCCGTTACAGAACCACCCACCAAACCCGGATCAAGCAGCGGGACCACGAACAGTGGTCCACGAAAAAAGGATTGCAGGATTTCTGGAGTTGGGAGGAAATCATAGAGGGAAAAGGACCCTGGGCTAAGGTGGGAGTGAATCGCCGCTTTGAGGAGGAGGAGGCAGCCACAGCCCAAAACCGCAGATATGAAGGTACACGGCTAGCAAGGAAGCCCGAGAAGAAACCCCAAACATTTCTTGGGGGGGGGCTAAGAGGTAGTGGGCCTAAGAGGTAGTGGGCCAAGGGCAGGTAGGAGACCTGCGCCTACTTCTCAGGCTAACCGTGGAGAGCGGGAGTACGGGCAGACACCGTGTTACGCAGTAGAGCGCACGGTGTCTCCTGTACGTGTGCATAGCCCGGTGCGGGTTATTCCACCTCCCCGCACTGGTAGGGCTAGATTGAGCGTTGAGCCGGATGTCATGAAGCCGGCCCTACATATCTGGCCACCAGTACGCCTCCTCGGGCCGGCTTACATGGCACCAGCCTTACGCATGGTGTCCCCGGTTCGCCTACATAGCCCGGTGCGGGTTATTCCACCTCCCCGCACTGGTCGGGCGACGGGGAGTATTCAACCAGGTAAGGTTGGGCAGGCTCAATGCTCAAGGGAGCCAGTACGCCTGCACGGTCCGGTATTTCCGGCGCCACCTTCCCGCCCCAGCCTAGTACTACCAGTGCCTACACCACGCACCAGGCTTCCAGTGCGTTTCCAGAGCCCTGTTCCTCCTCCACGCACTCTCCCTATGGTGCGTGTCTCCAGCCCAGTGCCTCCAGTTCCGGCACCACGCACTAAGCCACCTGTGCATCTCCAGAGCCCTGTACGCACTGTTCCTTCTCCCCGCACTCGCCCTGAGGTGCGTGCCCTCAGCCCGGTACCTCCAGTTCCGGTACCACGCACCAGGCCTATAGTGCGCTTCGAGAGGTCAGTGTGCCCTGTCCCTGCTCCCCGCACTAGCCTTGAAGTGCGTGTCTCCAGTCCGGTGCCTCCAGTTCCGGCACCACGCACCAGGCCTACAGTGCGCCTCATCCGGCCAGAACCATCCGTCTGCCCAGTGCCATCTGAGCCATCCGTCTCCCCAGCGCCGTCTGAGCCATCCGTCTGCCCAGCGCCTTCTGAGCCATCCGTCTGCCCAGCGCCTTCTGAGCCATCCGTCTGCCACGAGCCATTAGAGCCGCCCGTCTGTCCCGAGCCATTAGAGCCGTCCGTCAGTCAGGAGCCGCTAGAGCCGTCCGTCAGTCAGGAGCCGCCAGAGCCGCCAGCCAGTCAGGAGCCACCAGAGCCGCCAGCCAGTCAGGAGCCGCCAGAGCCGCCAGCCAGTCAGGAGCTGCCAGAGCCGCCAGCCAGTCAGGAGCTGCCAGAGCCGCCAGCCAGTCAGGAGCTGCCAGAGCCGGCAGCCAGTCAGGAGCTGCCAGAGCCGGCAGCCAGTCAGGAGCTGCCAGAGCCGCCAGCCAGTCAGGAGCTGCCAGAGCCGCCAGCCAGTCAGGAGCTGCCAGAACCGCCAGTCAGTCAGGAGCTGCCAGAGCTGCCCTACAGTCAGGAGCTGCCCTACAGTCATGAGCTGCCCTCTAGTCATGAGCTGCCCTCCAGTCATGAGCTGCCCTCCAGTCATGAGCTGCCCTCCAGTCATGAGCTGCCCTCCAGTCATGAGCTGCCCTCCAGTCATGAGCTGCCACCCAGTCCGGAGCTGCCACCCAGTCCGGAGCTGCCACCCAGTCCGGAGCTGCCACCCAGTCCGGAGCTGCCATTAGTACAGAGTTGTCCCTCTGTCCGGAGCTACCTCTCTGTCCTGAGCTACCTCTCTGTCCTGAGCTACCTCTCTGTCCTTAGCTACCTCTCTGTCCTGAGCTACCTCTCTGGCCTGAGCTACCTCTCGTTCCTGAGTTGTCTCCTCTATGTAGGAGGGGCCTTAGTGAAGGTTCCTGGACCATGGTCGGGGGCGAGGGTCGCCACTCAAAGGACGCTAAGGAGGGGGACAA
This sequence comes from Salvelinus namaycush, assembly GCF_016432855.1. Classification (NCBI taxonomy): domain Eukaryota; kingdom Metazoa; phylum Chordata; class Actinopteri; order Salmoniformes; family Salmonidae; genus Salvelinus; species Salvelinus namaycush. The sequence continues at coordinate 50,573,955 of NC_052311.1, forward strand.
AGACAGTGGTGGAGTGGTGTCCTCGTCCACCGCCGGAGCCGCCACCGCGGACAGATGCCCACCCAGACCCTCCCCTTGAGTTTTAGGGGTGCGCCCGGAGTTCGCACCTTGAGGGGGGGGTTCTGTCACGTTCCTGACCTGTTTTCTGTTGTTTTTGTATGTGTTTGACGGTCAGGGCGTGAGTTTGGGTGGGTAGTCTATGTTATGTGTTTCTATGTTGGTTAAAGGGTGACCTGATATGGCTCTCAATTAGAGGCAGGTGGTTTTCATTTCCTCTGATTGAGAGCCATATTAAGGTAGGTGTTTTCACATTGATTGTTGTGGGTGGTTGTCTCCTGTGTCAGTGTATGTTACGCCATGCGGGACTGTTTCGGTTTTGTTTGTTCGTTCGTTTTATGTAGTCGGTTTTCCTGTTCTTGCGTTCTTCGTGTTTCATGTAAGTTCGTCGTCCAGGTCTGTCTACGTCGTTTGTTGTTTTGTAATTATTCAAGTGTTCGTCGTGTTTTCTGTTTTGTTGATTAAAAATCATGTCTTATCACAACGCTGCATTTTGGTCTAATCCTTGCTACTCCTCTTCGGATGAGGAGAAGGAGGAAGCCCGTTACAGTGTCGGTTTTCTGCAATCCCATGGTGTGGCAAGATAGCATGATATTATTGATTGGATATCTTTAACCTAGTTCTCTAATAACCTTACCCAGAATGTGTTGCCTACTCCCGCAAGAAAGTGAGTTGATTTGGGTTGAGAACTGTGCCAGTGAGCAGGTAATCATTTTTTATTTGTCATGTACATTTTGTCCTGCTCTGAAGATATTTGGGATGTGTGTATTACACATTATTATGAAACTCAGCTGGTGCTCTACTGAACTTAAAAACGAGAAAACGAAGTGGAACAGCTCTTTTATTTCAGACTGCCAAAACCAGTAAAACCCTACTGGCAAAGTTGACACTGAACACATGCCTACTGAGATTTAGGGTGTCCACTCAGATTGTGGACTTGGGAGCCTGTCCTCTCCTTACTCCTGAAGGCACCTTACCACAATGGCCGGGCTCACAGACTATTTCACTGCCAAGAGAAATGACTGGAGTAAATCGATCAGCATTGACCCTAAACTCACCTAAAATGATCAGCCATTTGTCTGTGGTTCCAGCCGTCCTGAACCCAATGGAATGTTCATGACTAAGCATGTTCAGAGTGAATACAAACCATCAAAATAAAACTAAAGTTAATCTGTTATTTGTATAACCAAGAAGCTATAAAAAAAAATACAATCTCATTAACAGCTGACATCATTAACAGCTGATATTAACAACTAACATCTGTGGTAGATAAAAATATAAATTTTTATTTAAAAGACAGGATGTGACCGGAATATTTCTCCCAGAAAAATGATTGAAAATTACAGATAACTAGCTATTTAATCATGTCTATCTACATGATTACTATCTCCACTAGACAGTGATTTGCAGTTGGATCATTTATAATGATCAGCAAGGCTCTCCTATGCAGATATCTCATTAGAATCTCCCAGTATGGGAGCAATAGCTTCATACAGTATAACTACTGTACCTTCACCAATTAACCCTACTGGTTCCCTCATTATGCTCTCTGTCTTCATCCTGCCTAATTCCCTGCCTGTCAACATAGACAGGACAAATCTACTTAGCACCTTGACATACTTTACGCTAGGCTGCATACATTTTGAACCTAAAAGGCCTACTGAAAACAGAAATGAAATGCATAGACTATTGCCTCTGTGCAGCCTATACTAAGTCCGCTGTTTTTTTTCTTTGACAATCTGAAGAACAGTTTTATTGTTTAACCATTATTACAGTACAAAGGACACTATTTTATGTGAAAACTGAAAATGCTATTATAATGGCATGATGTATGTAATTACAGGGAGGTACAAGCAAAACATGGAGTAAGTTAGGTCCATGCAATTTAATATTTGGACCACTATTAATAACTGAAGACAACAGAGAAACTTGTTGACAGAATGAATGTATTTTGTTCAGTTATCTTATATGTGGACCAAAGTAACCAGCCTCAGAAAGAAGGTTAATGATATAACAATTTAAATGCCCTTGTCTGAAATCTCATTGGCGGAGAGACTGGCTGCAGGCTCGGGTTGCAAGGATCCAGATGTGTAGGCATCCAACAACAGGACAAAAGTGAGATGTTGAGGGAGGAGTCAAATGAAAAGGTTTGAACAAAACACGTCTCAAACAAGGTTAAAAAAATAAATTAAACCCCGTCTCAAACGAGGTCTGGTACTATCCCTCCCCCTGTCATTGGACCGACTGCCTGCCAATTCAACACACTAGGGCGTGTATTATCCAATGCTGCTCTTCGCTGGGTGAAGTATGTTGTGATTGCAGTCCAGCTCGAGCGTGCGTGGGTCTCTGTCATGACAAGAGGCGCTCTTTCGCAGCTTTCGCGCTCTGGGAATACAAGCCTTTTTGGAAAAAATAACTAATCCTGTCTTTACGCTTCTGTAACACTGATCTCTGTCCTGTTAGAATCAAATTATTGACAACGAAACAAGATAGCCAAAACGAAAGAAAAAGGTAAGAATTATACTACGGCACTTTCTCTTTATCAAGCGTTGATTATTTGATTCCGCTGTGTAGTGCTAGGGCAAAAACCAAAATGGGTAAATTAGGTGGTATAAACTGGCCAAACATGTTATGAATGGTAGGACTTCCTATAAGTACATACTTAGAACCAGAATACGACATCGTTTTGTTCTAAATAGCCCAATGTCCTCTATGTAGATACTGGGGCAAACTTGTGGCACCACAAAATACTCCGAATGCGCAAGTTAAATGTAGGTGCAGCCACGGAGACAGTCGGCTACTGAAGGAGTTAGTTATTTGAATCAGCTGTTTCGTGCTAGGACAAAACCAAAACGTGTACCCAGGAAGGGCCCCAAGACCGAAATTGGGAAACCGTGTCCTAAACCATCGGCTACAGCTCGATCATCTTTTTCAGCTAAATGCACGCGAAAAGAGCTTTTGTCAGCAAATAAATATGGCAAAAATAGTTTACTAGGAATAGTCTTCGTTTTTGGATAGGCTATGACTGTTTTGTCGTTGTGCAGACAGACGTCTGTTTGTATTTGTGTAGGCTATAGTTTACATAAATTAAACGAGACTTTAATGGTCTATATAATAGACCTGCAACCATACATGTCTTTCAAACACTGGTATATAATCTCACTGGGTCATTTGAACAAAGTGAATACAAGATCGCGTTTGTAGAAAATTGTTGCCAGTTAAAGAGTAAGTTGAAATGCAAAGCTGCGTGCGCCAAGATGTATCGAGTTGGGTAATTTCACAGATTTCGCAGTCCTTTGTGTGGAGTGACAAACTTGTTGTTGTGGGCCTAGATTTACCTTACCTGGTTCACCATCTTTATATTATAGAGCAATGTCTTGTCATTTTGACAGCTGGTTAATTAAAATGCGCATTTGGTGATTTTAGTTGTGGATGACTTTGAATTTTCCACAACAACTGCAGCCTGTGACCTGCTAGTTATCTGTCCTAATGCAATGAAACAAATGATGATGCCTTTGTATGTTTAGGCTGATTTTAAGTTGATTCTTAAATTGTTTTATGTTTTTTGAGTTTGTGTACATATTTATAGCCTGAAAATACAGCTAGAGGCTATCAATAACAGTGATTAGAGTTACATGTTGATATTAGTTTTTTCATGCAGTTTTTAATGCGTTTTGGTAAACACTAGCCAAAATAAAATAGCCAATATTGTGTCGAAGTAGCAAGAATAATGTCCATTAGTTCCGGATGGGAGGACATTGAAGGTACAGGTCTGGGTGACAGTCTGTGTGTAGCCTACAGACTTGGATTGAGACAAAAATAGGCTATCTTTTTATGCTTTTTTTAATGCTCTTTTTATGCTCTTTTTACCACACTCAGCTATGCCCAACAGAGAGAAGCTTTTAGTAGGCTTATATCTGCAAGTCAAATATCTTGACAAAAGTATGGCATGAAGTACGTTTGTGTGGGTGGTGGGTTCTACTCAAATCTGGGTAAAGGATTGAAAGGAATGTGAGTCTTATTCAGTACATTTAGTAATTGCTTGCTTTTCTCAAGTCTAGCAACCTGGCCAGCAGGTAGGTTAGACAAGCTAATCTAACTTGATTGATAGCCTGAAATTGCTTGGTAGCTAGTTATGAGATTGGGAGTCTATCTAGCTGGCTAACTAAAGCCAACATCGTAGAATTGCTAGGTGGCTAGTATTCTCAATCAAATGTATTTATAAAGCCCCTTTTACATCAGCAGATATCACAAAGTGCTATACAGAACCCCAGCCTAAAACCCCAAACAGCAAGCAATGCAAATGTAAAAGCAGACAAACAACAGAACATTTTTGTTTTATTTATTCATGAAGAAGAAATCAATAGGCTACATAGCTTGATCACGTTCATTTATAAACATACCTCCTGTCCAACGCCATCAGCTAAAATCAAATCAAACGCTGTGTGTCACTCTACACTCTCCTCCTCCACTGACGATACTCCACGCACTAGAGTATAGTGGCCTGCCTTTTCTCTGTGCACTTGGGAAGGGACCACTTACTAGGGAGAATTGTGGGGGTGTGTGGTGGGGGGGGGGTACTCTTTGCCTAGTCCAGTCAGTGTGTCCCCTCTGCAAAATACTGCTGACAGATCTTTTTATAAATAATTCTGATAAAACATGGGCTTAAAAATTAAGATTACTAATTAATTTAACATCTGAAACATCTCACAACACGACATCTGAGGGGGCACGTGCCTTTGTGCCCCCTATGGGCATGCCGCCACTGGCAGCCTGCACAACTAACATAAAGACACATCTTTGTTGCCGCTGTGTTTCCCATCCATAATAGTTTTGGTGATGTGGATGTGTGATAACTGCGTCTATATTCCAACGTTTTAGAAGAAATGTAAATATTCATGTTAATTTGGTGCAAATCTCACCAGCTCTAGGGTATCATTATCTTACAGTACACACACGGTTGTTTTTCTCCTTTTTAAATGTTTCTTGCTGCAGATATTTTATTAAAAACAATATTCACCCCCATCTTTTACATGTTAAAAAGGAAACCAAAGTTGCAGTTGGCATCATAGTTTTTCACTGGTGCTTGTCGTCAGGGCTAAGCTACTCTGTCAGAGAAAATGACAATCCTGTTATACATTAGGTGGTTTAGATGTCATAGCCTAATCAACAAGTGGTGATATTGCTTCCCTTCAACACGAGTTGGAATATCCTACTGGTTTGTTGCTTTTTCTGGATTGATCATTTTTGAATAATATGTTTATTATTTGTAACTCCCACCCAACCAGTATGCCCTCTCTGAACTCTTTTTTACCTTGCTCACTCTCTTTCGCTCTCTCTCTCTTTCTCATTTCCTACCTCCAGAAACACACACATCCGCTTTTTTATTACCCAACTCCATTCAATAAGTAACTCAGGTCTTGCAGGCTGGTGGGTGATGGCTGTAAATGACTGGAGCTGAGAGAGGCGAGTGTCAGCAGCCCGCTCCCTCTCCGTCGGCTCCCAAATTGCATGTTGTCCGGCTCTCATTTCAGCCCTGAAAGAGCCGGCGCTCGGTTAGCATGGCTAATGGTGCATTTAGACCACGGTGTAATTTTATTTCCTATTTCCGATGCGGCTGTAGTTTTTGTATTAAATGACGGGAGGTCTGCTGCAGGGCTGAGCTGGGCTGTGATGTGTGGATGGCTGTGTCTCCTTAATGGTCTGCGGGGTAATGAGGGCAGAAATAGGCTCTGTCCCAGGGGCCCAGAACTATGGTCCTGTGGGACGTACAGTACAGCCTACACCTCCCAGCCCACGGTCACCCCTGTGATGCAGATATTCCCTCATCCAACTCTGCTGCCTCTCCAACTGTTCCAACAGTTGGAGAACTGGCTTCAGAACTGGCCCAGACTCAAGTTACTGTACTGTTTAGAGAAGCAACTGTCTTTTGAGTCAACTGTCTTCCGCAGAAGACTGTGGTACCATTATACTATCCATAATAATATATTGAATGGTTTCAGTTAGGATCCTGATAGAGCCCAGACGCCATGGCACATATCAATTGCAGTGGTTGAATTACTGCAATCTGCCCCTTCTGTGTTGATAACTTCCATTTTGTGATCAATATGACGTATATTTTTTTTTAAACATTGTAAGTGTGGAGTATTGACAGTAACCATCTGTCTGAGGTGACTCTGAAGTACTACCTACGGCACTGGAGGGCTGCTGGAGTTTAAAAAATGGGCAGTGTGACTGTATTTGGCTTGAAGAAGCAACAGTTAATCTTCGCCTCCCACCTCCAGCATATGGGACTTTGTTTGGCCCTGCACCGGAGTGAAGCACTGGACTGTGGCACCTCATATTTCATATTGATGGTAGTTTGTTACCCATGGCAACTGGGCAGCCAATGGGGACCCCATATCTGGCTTAGGGGGGAGTGGAAAGGGGGGGGAAATGAAGGTTTTGCAAGGCCGTGCAGTCTTCCACCCTCCCTGTCTGCCTGCCTCGGTTCAGCGACAGGTTCCTGAACCCTGGGGAGTGAATTATTACCTGTCAGCCCCAGAGCCTCCCCATCATCCATAACACAAGGCTGACACGGGACAGGCCTGTCCCTGCTATCTGCTGAGACCACCAGGCCTTGGCCTTCAGGTCTGGCCCCTCCAATGGACAGTGGGAGAAAATCACATTTAACATGTTGCATTAAAAATGGTGGGTTGAGGAAAGCCTCGTGGCTTTGCCATGGCAGCTGAAGGGGGTCTTCAATCATTGTCCGGGACCAGTAGGGGGAATGTACTTTACTGTATTTTAGCTGTTTGCTCTTCACAATGCAGAAACTTGTTTTACTGAGTCCTCATTACATTGCTAAGCTTCACTGTATTTGGTCATCATAGATTTTTCATGATTTATTGGATTTTCTAGTATTGGTTTGAATATCACCTCTTTTCATTTGTTTTTCTGTATAACTGTGTTCATTTCAGCACACCAGGACCTTGGTGCCCAAAATAAATGTCTGATTTAATTGACTGTGTTCAATATTGACACCTTTATCCTATTAGCCCCATCAGTAGCAGTCATTTAAATAGAGTCCTTGACAGGGCAGTAATTAGCTCTGATTCTAAAAACAGGCGAGTGATGGCTGCCCTCCTGTCACACCGCCGCGGTTAGCACAGTACGGGTAATTATCCCAGAGCTGATGAGTGTGTGAATTTGGGAGGAAAAAGAGCGGAGTTCAACCAAAGGGTAGAATGGGAAAAAAATTAAACTGTTGCAGACCACACTCTGGACAAGTGACAGGCCTCAGTCCTCCTTTCCAGACTGGCTGTCTTCTTGTGGTTTTATAAAGCGTTTGTCAGCAGTGTTAACCCCTTGTCAAACATGGTCTTAGGCTGCTCCAGCTAACCCGCAGCAGCCACGAGCCGAGAATGCTGGGTAACTGTCTCGTTAAGCGCCATGAACTGAAGTGAAAGGGTTCCAGCAATTAAAGAGGGCAATACAACCTGTGTCAGCAGATAGTATCATGTTTATGTATTCAGGTCAGTAAACGTTTCCCAACCCTTAAAGTCTTAGTATGTGAACATCTTTTCATCCTACTTTATTTGTTTTATATTAGTATGTAAATCCTGCTGTCTGAGTGGCTTGTCTATGTTTGTTTGAAGCACCTTCCCAAATCACCCAATTACAATCTGCATTTGAGTAATCCTTTTAGATTTCACTACCTTTTGTCTTCCTCAAAAGAGATTGGCCACACACACACGCGGCTGTTTGATTAGTGTGATGGGAAGTTTGTGCTCAGTACCCTCGGGGCTGGTAAGGGAGAAGAGTTTTGGGCAAGAAATACATCCTGTTGAGATGAAACGTTTTTTCCCTTTCATGCATATTTCATCTGAGGAGGTAGCTACTTCTTCATTTGCACATTGAGTCTCATCACTGAGGATTACTGAGCGATGACTAAGACCGTTGCCTTTTTTAAACTCACATTTAACTGCGACACCCACAATCCCCCAGAGCCCCCAATGAACCATAACAAACACAAAGGCCTATATGCAATATTCAGGCATTGAGATACCTATTGGTACTGTATGTATATAATAGTATCAGTAAACTTGAATCAAAACATTTCCCCATTGGCTTCTTAATGCAGGAAGCAATATATATTTTGCCACAATCTTGTTCCTCTACTGCTCATCTTCTCATACAATGCAAGTTAACGAAACAAGCCCTCCTGTAAATTGCTGCCGGCCACACACACATTGATTGGCGCAGTCCTAGAGGGGCTAAAGGTGCAGTGGTTTTTGTTCCAAATGATCTCTTAATCACTTCATAATGAGGGTAGCCTCCCTCCATCCTGCCTCATTGATTAGCTGCCCATGTTGAAACTGAAGCAATCCGTCCCTTCACTTCACTGAATGTTTACTTTGGATTTGCTGGTGTTTTTGCTTAGCTGTATCCAAAAACCTTATAATGGGTTTATTAAGTTGATTTTGTGTCTGGAGGCGCATTCATAGAGTTTTTGTGATCATGCAATGGATTTCACTATAGCTGAAAACCATCTGGTTCCTGCATGATTTCAAAATATGTTTTTATTTTTAGGCTAGAATTAAAGTACAAAACCAAATATACTAACCACATTCCAGGAATTTAAATGTGGGTGTGTATTGGAGCTTGTTATTCTTGGAAATCGACCCACAATTTCTTAGCATGCAGGAAAGATCTGTTCCGCAGAGAGAAAATGTGTGAGAGGAGGACATTAGTAAAAGAGGGAGAGCGAGAGAGATTGGGAAATAGGCAGAGTAAGTAGGAGAATAACATCAACAAAAATCCATCATTCATGCCACAAAATACATGTAATCCTTATGCATTAGGGCCCGATTCAGACTTAGGAAATGCTCGCCTTTTTTACGCACGCCTTTCCTAGGCACTTCTCAGTAGTTGGTATTCAGACTTATCTTATGCAGGTGCGTAACAGGCTTATCAAGTGTGATTCCCTTGCAGGCGCTGAATAAATTTAATTCAAACCCTCCCACTTGCTGGCCAACAGATTTTCTTGTGGAGTTTTCATTCAATAGCGTTTTCAGTACATTTATCTAAAATCATCCCTTTAAGTACTTTTTCTAGACAGACTCACTAGAATCATCCCTTTAATTACACATTTCTAGACAGACTCACTAGAGCATACACTGAGTGTACAAAACATTGTACATGTGTACATGCTCTTTCTGTGACAGACTGACCAGTGAATCCAGTTGAAAGCTATGATCCTTTATTTATGTCATCTGTTAAATCTACTTCAACAAAGGAGGCTGACACAAAATTTGCAGAGCAACAGATGGGCTACAGCTAGTCAACTAACAGTCCAGTACAACATTGGTGCCCAAAGACCTATAAAAGAATGCACAACTCATTGTACCTTGACACGAATGGGGTATGGAGGTCGATGACCTTACAGAGTTCCACTTCTTTCAGCAAAAAACAAAGTGGGCTAAATGGAGAAATCAGAAAAACATTGCCTGGTCTGATGAATCCCGGTTCCTGCTGTTTCACGCTGACAGGAGGACTAGGGTATGGAGAACCACATGAGTACATGCATCCATCATGCAGTGTGTCAACATTGCAGGGTGGTGGTGAGGTGTGTTTTCATGGCACGTATTGGGCCACTTGATAAAAGTTGAGCCACAGGATATCTGAACGTCATTGCCAATCAGGTGCATCCCTTCATTTTTTCCCAGCACGTTAATGCCTCATGCCACAAGGCTTGTTCAGGAATGGTTCCAAGAGCATGACGGTCAATTCAGTTTACTGCAATGGCCGCCCAGTCACCAGATCTCAATCCAATAGAGCATCTGTGGGATGAGAAGGAATGATCTATTCAGAGTAGAGATCCACTTGTTCCTCACAGGACACTATGTATGGTCTGTGCTCCATAATGATTCAAATAGGCTACATTTCCCAAATTATGACACTTGTAATATGTTAGCCTAATGTAAAACACTATTGGCCCTCAGGAACAACCCCACGGACTTGACAGACAAAAGAAAGGTAAACTAACAATGTAAGGGGACGATGCAAAATGTGTCATATTTGTATGAAATGTATCAAAAATAAAACACAATCTTGATTAAAGAAGTATTCAACCCTCTGAGTCAATACATGTTAGAATCACCTTTCGCAGCGATTACAGCTGTGAGTCTTTCTGGGTAAGTCTCTAAGAGCTTTGCACCCCTGGATTTGTTGTTGATCATTGCTAGACAGCAATTTTCACGACTTGCCATAGATTTTCAAGACATTTTTAAGTCATCGGCAACTAGGCCACAAAGGAGCATTCAATGTCGTCTTGGTAAGCAACTCCAGTGTATATTTGTCCATGTGTTTTAGGTTATTGTTCTGCTGAAAGGTGAATGTGTCTCCCAATGTCTGTTGGAAAGCAGACTGAACCAGGTTTTCCTCTAGGAAATGGCCTGGTTGGCTCTATTCCGTTTCTTTTTATCCTAAAAAAACTCCTTAGTCGTTGTCAATGACAAGCAAACCCATAACATGATGCAGCCACCACCATGCTTAAATATATGAAGAGTGGTATTCGCTGACGTGTTGTGTTGGATTTGCCCCAAACATAATGCATTGTATTCAGGACATTTTTTGCAGTTCTACTTTAGTGCCTTATTGCAAACAGGATACATGTTATGGAATGTTTGTTCTATACAGGCTTCCTTCTTTTCACTCTGTCATTTAGGTTAGTATTGTGGAGTAACTATGTTTTTGATCCATCCTTAGAGTTTAATGGCTATGACAGGAGAAAACTAACTGTTTTAAAGTCAGCATTGGCCTCATGGTGAAATCTCTGAGTGGTTTCCTTCCTCTCCGGAAACTGAGTTAGGAAGGATGCCTGTATCTTTGTAGTGACTGGGTGTATTGATACACCATCCAAAGTGTAATTAATAACTTAAACATGATCAAAGGGGATATTCAGTGTCTGCATTTTTATTGTTACCCATCTACCAATAAGTCCCTTTCTTTGCGAAGCATTGGAAAACCTCCCTGGTCTTTGTGGTTGAATCTGTTTTTGAATTTCACTGCTCGACTGAGGGACCTTATCTGTATGTGTGTGGGGTACAGAGATGAGGTAGTCATTCAAAAATCATGTTAAACATTATTATTATTGTCCATTATTGTCCAGATTGTGTGACACAATCTCAATTGAATCAATTTAAAATTCAGGCTGTAACGCAACAAAATTTAGAAAAAGTCAAGGGGTGAATACTTTCTGAAGGCACTGTAGGCCTATTTCTCTGGTTATTACTGATGGTGGCTACTGATAGTGGCTAATATTTAATATGATAGAAATGGTAATAAACGAAAATGTCCGGCCATATAATTAAATAATTCTAGAGTGCATACATCAACTCGGTAGGTTCGCCGCTACTGTCAGTGTGTACGGGTTTTCATAGGCTACAGCCTCGGCTTAGGTCTCCAAATTTCAGACCCACAAATTATGAAGCCTTAGGCCTACAATTAGAAATCAGAATAACGGCAAAGCTATTTTATACTTCACTGTGGAAAAGAGTACGAAATACCTGTTATGTTGACATGTTTTTTGTTAGCAGAAATATGACTGGTTTTACGTTTGTCTCCAGCGATCATAAGGTAAAACAGATTTTAAACAATTGCCATTTATATGCACAATTCCCTTATCCAAACGGATTACTCAAATAGCTCTGTAAATGTGTAAATTACAGTGCATGGAGAATAGTGTTTTTCTATTCGAACAAAGAAAGATGTTGTTGCACTTGGAACCAACAGGTTGCTTGACCTTATTCATCATTTCATTTTGCGTGAAGGTGTTGGAATTATGACGAAATGAAGTCAACGTCAGAATACACCTCTGCCACAACCTTCATTTCTTTGATCTCTACCCCAAACGAATAGTGGCTGAATAGTATGCTATTCTCATGCGTAACATTAGAATACGCATATAGAGAAAAGCGCATAAAAAGAAAATGACGTTCCCTTTTACGCACGCTTAACTTTGGTCGAAATTCCCCCCTATTAGTCTTTGTTTGTGTTCTTAAAATCTGTGGCACAGTTATTGTGTCTGTTGTCACAGATATAGCCTATACCGTAAAGCAATAACTTCATGGGGAAAAAATCTATTTAGAGTTTAGCTACTGCAGAACTTATTCTCAGTCATGATCATGTTTCAAAGTAGCTTATTACAGTTTTTGGAAATTAGGATTTTTATGGGCACGACACGTGAAATGAAGCAGGAAATTAAAAACCTAAGATTGTTTTTCCCGCTTAAAGCCGCTGCTTCATGCAGTAATGCCTCATCTTACCCGATTCAGGCTCTGCACGCACTCGAAAGGTGACTGGTATTCATTTACACAAAGTGTTTTGATTAAACCTCTTAGTTTTTTTTTTTTTTTAGAATGGTATCATGCAACTATAGAAAAATACATATATTACTCTGTCACACATTGGTGTTAAATGACATGCATACTGCCAATTGGGTTTTTATTAGCTTGTTCAAAACCCTGCATCGAATTTCCCAACAATCCATAAATAGCTGTCTTGTTCGACCTTGTTACTGGAAACTTGGCCCGGGGTCTATCAAGACTTGGCGTGTACTGTACATATATGCACTTAGGGAAGGGATGACAATGGATCGCATTCAAGTGTCTGCTAGTCTTTGCTTTGTTTAACGTCTGTGTGTGTATATATGCATGTGTTGGTGTATGTGCTGGTTTTTACAGTGTAGGTCTACATCTCTGGGTGGTGATAATGCTATCAGTTGTTTGGTTTGGACGAGGTACAAGATTAGTTCAGCAACAGGGTTATTTTTAAACCGGTCTGTGGGGGTAGAGGTCCAGGGGGTTAGTGTCATATAATTCTACCCTGGGCACCAGGCCAGGGTGCGTACAATTGCCCCCCCTCCTCCTTCTCACTTCAATCATCCCATTCCACGGGTGTGCCAGTTAACAATGTGGGGACTTATCCACGCAGCTGTGTGTGTGTGTGTGGTGGGTATTTGTGTGTTATAACGGCTGTTACGATGTTTACCATGTGTTTCGTCTTTTACACAGATACAGTAAACATATTTGTGTTGACGCACACAAACGCACTCCTACAGGTTCTCTTTCTCCTGCCCAGTGCCTCCAAGGCGGCTTCATTTGATCCTCCTTTATTGCTTTCCCACATTATCTCTCTGCCTCGACAGTCTCTCCCTGAGGGGTGATCACTGGTGACTGACGGTGTGAAAGACAACTCAAGTCTCCAACTGCAGAGCCTGATACTGCTTTAATGCCTCGTCTCAGAGAGAGGAGTGAGAGAGGAGTGAGCGATGGAGAGAGGTACAGTAAACCGGGTATATCTTTAGTCACCTAATTTGAAAGGACCCAAATAGCCAACACAGCGGAAATGACCCCTACATCCCACTGTCACACTCTAAACATGGTTCCATTACCTACTACTATAATCACAGTCAGTGTCCGTGACCGCTAGATGGTCACAGAAAAAAGGTTCCAACAAACAGTATCTCAAGACGCTTGTTTGATTTGGAAAAAGTGCTAAGAAATGTCTGGTTAGATGTCCCACACCACCGCCATGAACTACACATCTCCCATAGTTTGTCCCATTTCGTCTTTCCCTTTTCTTATTCGGAAACACTTCTGGGTGCTAATGGAGTCGGTAATGGTGAGAGACTGACTGAGCTCTGAGGGACATATATCGGACACTCAGGTCAGTGATTGCATTGAGGCGACCATTCACACAGAAGACCTTTTTAATTATGTTCTTTTAATTAACCAGCTAGCATTATGTCTATGTCCATTTGTCTACCCGCTCGCCTTGGCAGACTAGGCTGAAATACGCAGGCATTGTGTTCACTTGGCTTCCGAGGTCCCTGCCTCCTAAATTTTCCATTCAGTCAAAACAATTTTTATCTCTTTTTAGATTAGCATGATAATACCCCACGGGGGGAGGATGGTGAGGAGTCAGCACAGGGTTGCTAATCACATTAACCCTGTGCACCGCCTGGTTATTATTATACTAAATGCACCATTGGTTAAACTAACAGTCTGAATTCCGGCATTATTCTCCAATATCAATGGGGTAAGAAAGGGGGAAGGAGCACAATGGCAAATTGTGGGCTATGTCTTGCTCCCTGGTGTCCCACACTATTGTTCCATGGATCTTTCCCCAGGGTAATTATGCTATGCTAATACCCTCCCCTTGGTCCCCAGTTATACCAGCAGCAGGGTTGTTCAGCCTTCATGTTTAGACTGTACTGTGTCACGTTGTTGTAGATAGTGAAACTAGAGCGAAGGTAATTAAAAAAATATATATTAATTGTCCTCCAGTGCTAGCACTGAAACATGAGCATATACGGGACTGTTTCTCAGACACTCTCTGTGGGGGTTTGATGGGAAAATCATTGGCTGAGCTTGTCGCCATGGTTTCAGCATCAGGGTCAGGTGTGGGTCAGACCACCTTGAACTCCTCCGCTGGATTGATTGTGTTGGCCTTGACAGGGTTAGACCGCTGCTCCTCCCCTTGACACGAGGACTTTGTTAAAACCTGACACAGGCAGCACAGACAAACCCCTGTCATGGTCTGAGGAGAGCCGGGTGAGGTCAGGGGTCAGGAGTTAAGGTGGAGTTGTGGCTTGACCTGAATACTGATTGATTTTCTTAGGGGCTATCTGGGGAAGGAGGCCATGTTAGGGGGGGATGAGGGAGGTCAAGTAATTTACCTTAACCACTGTTAAGACATAGCGTATGGGAATGTGGTGAAGGAATGGTGAGAGACGAGTAGTCACAACATGCCTCTCCCTTCTGCTGGACTGTGTGTGTGCTCCTTGTGATTTCACTCTCACTGACCCACAATACTACACTGACCCACAATAATAGACAGCTGAGAGGAGGAAGGACAGTTACAGGGTACTCTGCTTGCCCGATGAACATGTTCTTGGTATTCCGTAGGAATGTGGTCTGTGGTCAGTTCTTTTAACATTTGATGTAGAGCTGAAAAACTCCCTTGCTAGTCTTGCATTTTCTCCTAGTGTTTTGACAATGGGATGACATGCACAAGAGAGCTCTAGGGTTTAGCTTGAACTCAACTGATGATATTTGGATGATCTTTGAGTGGCAATTTGTTGCTCACATATGGATGGTTCTTGATGCATTTCTAGAGGAAGGGCTCAATTATCTGCCCAAAGTCTACATTTTAATTGACCGTTTTAAATGTCTCTCCTCTTCTCAAGTAATCAAAGATATCATCAACATTGTCAGAACAGAAATTCTGGCACTCTCGCTTTAAGTAGTTTGAGGTGGTCCGTGACATTGAACCGCAAACCGCTGTTACTACATATTTGCTAATATTGACTGTAACAGAAATTAGGGGAGCTTGAAACATACGCTTGATCAACGACCATTTTGGAGCCCCTGCGTTAAACCTTCAAGGGGAGGGGTTGGACAATGGGCACCACCCGCGGTGATATGGTGGTCCACAGCTGTAGATTATCCCAATGTCTTAATGCCGAGCCCTGGTCCTGATCCGGGATAATGAGCAGCTAAGTCTTCCCGCTTTAGTCTCTGTGATTAATCAAACTGCTGCCAGGTCAGTGGGGGGGACACAGGGTTTGGAAGAAATCTGTCCTCTCCTAACCGCCATCCCTATCCTTCATCTCTTCCTCCACTTGGCGAGATCTGAGATCTGTGGTTGTTGTCATTTGTGTTATTTTGCTGGTTAATGAATCTTTTCTGGTTCCTTTGGAGATGTGGTTGTGGAATCTCCTCTTTCACTGTTGAAGATCCATATTCAGAATCGATGCAGAATCGCTCATGTCAACACATGTTAACATGCAGGTGTCTGAAAAGAGTTGAATAAAGTTGCAAATAAAACAAACATCTTGTAAAATGTTTCAGCTGCCAGAGTTGTACATGATTACGTACCAAGTTGTGATTACGAGCAGTGGATTGTGTAACGGTGTTTACATGTTAACTCAGAGTTGACAGGAAGCCCAGGCTGGCCAGTTTTGTTACCTTAGCTCTGGTGGTGGAATCATTCCTCTACTCATGTTACCCAATCAGAAGAGATTATGCTAGCACGTTATCTCAAAGCCCTCTCAGATCTTTTTTTCCTTCCAATTTACATTTCCGTTTTTTCTTTTTTTTAGGTGTTTAGCTTATGCTACTCTTATGCTGGCTTGCGTATCATACTTTTAAATTGAGACAATTTTCTTATTTTTTGAAGGAAAATAAGATTGAGCTCCACATACAATGTGTTAAGAGCCTTGAAAGTTTACTGAACCCGACAGAAGCTTGCTTTTTCCCTTACTCCAGGAAAATATATTTAGAAATTGCATTGACGAGTTGATCGCAGTGCACCAATCAGATAGTATGAGCATGATCCTAACAGGTGGCTTATTGATCTGTGGTGTTGATTAAACTGTGCGACCTTCCCCCCCCCCTCTCCGAAGGAAAATAAAACACATAGCCCTACCCTCTAAAATACATCTACTGGACATTTGGGAGCAATTTGAAGTCTGGGACCTTTTAGTGCCTTGGAGTTAATCATGTTTTGCTGTTGAACTTGAAATGGAATTTGGTTTCCACTGCACACAAGCGTTGAATATGTTATTATTTTGTGTTCTTTCCCAGGCTGTGCTTTGAATTCTGAACTGATCCATTACAGCTCTTACAGATGGCAAGTACCATCATTCATCGATCAACATTTTGCTACAGTCCAAAAATGAGCAAAACAATAGTATATTGGCCAGAAGCCCACGCATATCACGCAACCCACAAATAGGCTGTTATTGATACACGACAGTTTAGATTTTCTCTCTTTGTGCTCTTGGCCTTTTTCTCTCATTCTGGGGGCATAGAGAAAATAGAACAAAGTACAAATGAACAGAGCTATTATAGAATTTGAGACAATAGAGGAACCGGTGTTAGCATGTGGCTGCCAGCTGGTCTGTTTTTTTTTTTGTCCAGTGGCTTCTTTTTTATTTTTTTATACGTCTTTACAGGTTGAAATACCTGATGTGTTTTTGGGGAACTAGGTCACATACCTGACCTTGACCATTTGTCACAATTAGCTTTGTCTAGAATAGATAAGGTCCTAGTGTTGGATTTAGGCCAATGGTCTCTAATCATGGCCCCAAGAATGTTCAATCGCAGATGATTTTGACCGACCAAGTTCAGTCTGACTATAAATAGCCACTACAATGGGAGGGAAAATGCACTTTCTTGAGGCTCTGCTGAATCGACTGGCAGAAGGAATTTTCCAGAACAATGACCAGGTTAATGTGTTTCCAAAATGTTAATTGTGATTGATGGCCCTCATGTTAATCAAGGCCTTGTTGTCCCGATTTGGGATTTCTGTAGTGTACATTTTTGTGGCCAAGGACTTGGATAACCCTCATAATATGCTATAATTCACAACATGAGCCGTGCACTGCAAGAGCATGGAAATGCTCTGGCATCATTTAAAAAAATTGGACCTAAATCTAGGTGTCAGCCTATCCAGAGGAACAAAATCACTTGCGAAACCAACAGATTGTTCTTTTTCATTGTTTGAAAGATATCTTTGCCATATTGTCAGAGTGGAGAATTCAAAGAAAGAAATCAAAAGCTTTCTCAAACCACTCTGTGCTGAAAGGGGAACTGGCAAAGTGAAGTCTAATTCTCTTTAAACAGATTGCCAGAACAGATTGTGTTCTGAGATGCCCTGTGATTTGGCCATCTCCAACTCTCTCTAGGATTTGTCAACAGATTTTATTCATAATCTGCCCATTATAAATGTAAACTAAGTGCACTTTTGTTAACTTCCCTTTTTATGAATAGAGAAGAATCTGTAAAGAAACTTGTCCTCTTCTGCTTCGTTAGTCAATGGAATTTCTCTTCTGACATCTTAAACACAGGACATTTAAAGGTCTTTTTATTTTTTTATTTTTTTGCTGCTGCTCTTGTTATTTCCAGAGTACTTTACAGTTGCATTGGTTGTTCGGGTCTTTCCTTTACTTCAATAATCATTGTTTGCCTTCCACTATAAACCTGGCTATAGTATTGAGTTTTTTATATATATTTATATATATATATACACACACACACACAAACACACACACACACAGTTGAAGTCGGAAGTTTACATACACCTTAGCCAAATACATTTAAACTCCGTTTTTCACAATTCCTGACATTTAATCCTAGTAGAAATTCTGTCTTAGGTAAGTTACGATCACCACTTTATTTTAAGAATGTGATATGTCAGAATAATAGTAGAGAGAATGATTTATTTCAGCTTTTATTTCTCTCTTCACATTCCCAGTGGGTCAGAAGTTTACATACACTCAATTAGTACTTGGTAGCATTGCCTTTAAATTTTCGGGTAGCCTTCCACAAGCTTCCCACAATAAGTTGGGTGAATTTTGGCCCATTCCTCCTGACAGAGCTGGTGTAACTGAGTCAGTTTTGTAGGCCTCCTTGCTCGCACACGTTTTTTCAGTTCTGCCCACACATTTTCTATAGGATTGATGTCAGGGCTTTGTGATGGCCACTCCAATACCTTGACTTTGTTGAC